>NC_056746.1:1135237952-1135262952 GCF_019279795.1 Protopterus annectens
CTAGGTTACAGGATTGTATTTAAAATGTGATGCATTTTATTTCTCATTTCAGCTTTAACACATTTGTATAGGTACAGTTACAGCAGTGTAAAATTTGCAAAATTTCTGTTTCATGTAGCAAGAAAATATGTAACTATGAAACCCTTTCCTGTGAAAAAGGAGATTAAAGGAAAATGTACGAGACTTGTAAACTATAAAGTAAAATGCAACTTTTTGCAACTAAGAGCAAGTTAGAATGCTAAAGGACTATTAAAAATGTAACTGAAAGACATCTACGATTTATAGCTGACCAGAAGTAAGAAAGCAGTCCTTAATATGCACATTCATCACTCTTTGATGGTGGGAATGACCTGTGTGGAAACAAGAACTGATGCAAAGGTGATGCAATAATCTGTTTTTTTATGGGAATGTTCAGCTGTATAAAACTTACCATAACAGTAGATGTTCTAATAGATCGCTACTGCAGTAGCCTAAGCTATATGCGTCCTGCTCCCACTATTCCCAGTCAGCTTCACAAAGCTATGGATGCCTTCCACATGCTCCAACTGTCCGGAGCTCTACAGAAGTATTGTTAGAGCACAAAAAGCTTCAGAGCATTTTTTTTACCCAGGAGGCAGGCAGGAGCCCCTAAAATAATAGTAAACAAACCGAAAAAGTAGCTACATACAATACAAAGGTGGAGAAATCCCCACATTTTCAACACCAAAACATTAACAATAAATGGGGTTTGTAGGGAGGGGAGACTGCTGCAACAGTGATATGCAAGAACACCTACTGTTATGACAACTACTTACACAACTGTACTGTGTTCAAACCAAGAGCACTGTTGCAGCAGTCCAAGCTATATGGATAGAGTATCACAGCTAACGAAATGAAACAGGGAAAAAAGGATAAGACCGATAAAGACTCCAGCAACCCCTGGAGAATAGTTCTACAAAGCTTGTTCTGGATCTGGAAAAGGAACACAGTTTGTAGTGCTCTGTTTAAACGTGTACAGAGGATCATGTGCCACTTCTAGAATATTCTTTTGCAGAAGCCAAAACCCTTATGGACTGGGCTGTGAGGAGTGGATTATTATGGTGAAAAAAGAAAATCCAGTAGCATGAGACAATCGCCAAGAAATGGTCTGTTTTAAACTGGTTGTCTTTTCCTCTTACCTTCACATAAGACAAACATGTGATCAGCTTTTCTGAAGGTTCGACTTTTGTCTAGGTAGTATCAGAGATGCTTGTGGACATCTACAGTGTCAATGATACTCTCTCCTTTAAATTAGGTTCAGAAAAGAAAACTGGGAGATTAACAGTCTGACCAAAATGTAAATTCTTGAAACCACTTCAGACATAAAAGCAGGATTTGTTCTCAGAGAAACCTTGTCCCCTTGGGGGTACAAGGTAGGGTCGACTCATCATAATAGGTTCATAGGTAGGTACTAGGCTATCGGCCCTGGAGCCTATACAAGCCCAGCCAAAAAGGTACCCTGGCTTTTGCCACTCAAGAAAATTATTTTCCTGTGCCATTGTCTAGCAGAGCCACAGAGGTGATCCCCGGGGTGAATTTCCTATTTCCCATCCAATCAAGATTTTTCTTGAAGACTGCTAATGAGGAGCTTTGTTTGACACAGATAGGTAGTTTATTCCAGAGTATGGGAAGTCTCTGGGACAGGAATCTAACCCTCTGGCATGTTCTGTTTATTGTGGTGACAAGGTTTAGGTCCCTAGAGCGTGTAGCTCGGAGGGACTGGGATTTCTTTAAGTGGAGCATGTCCAACAGCTCTGGGTTTGACATAGCTTTGTATGTTAGGCAGAGATCACCTCTGAGTAGGCGATATGCGACGGAGTAAAGCTGGAGTTTGAGACTATCTGCGTAGGGCATCTGTTTGAGGCCGGTAATCCTCATTGTGAGGTATTTCTGTGGCCTTTCCAGTTGTTGTAGCTGTCTTGTGAGGTATACACCAAAAGGGGCTTTGTACGCTATAATGGGTCTAATGAGTGATGAGTAGAGGGGAACAATGAACTCTTTCTGGATGAGAAACATTTTGTGATGAGGTGTGCCATGTAGAAGGATTTCCTGACTACTGTGGCAATGTGATTATCAAAGGAGAGACTACTGTCCACCCGTGTCCCAAGGTCTCATCAGACTTTCGGTGTTAAGTATACTACCGCCTATGTTGTAGATCATGGGTACAGAGTTTTTACCAAAGGGGATGACAATGCACTTTTTAGCATTGAGCTTGAGGCCATGGCTTTGACACCAGGCATCTGTCTCAGTGAAGCCCTTTTGTAGGATGTCCACATCGTTAGGAGTTTCGATTATGGCTCCTAGTTTGCAGTCATCTGCGAACTTTCTTAGCCAATGACCTTCTGTGTCAGCCTGTACGTCAGAGAAGTAGATACCAAACAGGAGAGGACCCAGGACTGAACCCTGTGGTACTCCACTTGTCAATGGTCTGAAGTCGGATTTGGAGTCTGCTACTTTCACAGTGTGGGTTTGGTCAATGAGCCAGTTAGCAATCCATCTTGTGACATAGAGATTTATACCTAGTTTAGTGAGTTTATCTATAATTCCAGAGTGGGGGATGGTGTCAAAAGCCTTGGCAAGATCTAGATAGGCTGTGTGAACCACCTTACCCTTGTCTACGGCTTTGGTGACTGCTTCAAAGAAGTCTATCAGGTTTAGGAGACATGATCTGCCTTTTACAAACCCGAACTGGGTGGGATCCAGAGTTTGGAGATTACTAATAATGTCTTTGTTTATAAGTTCCATGATGATACGTTCCATGGCCTTGCAGACCAGGCTCGTCAGGCTAATGGGGCAGTAGTTCCCGGGGTCCGTGGTGGCTCCCTCCTTGTGGAGTGGGATAACCGTTGCTGTGCGCCATTCAGCAGGCACAAAGCCTGAGGTGAGGCTATGATTGATCATGGTACTTAGGTGGGGTGCCAGTTTGTTCTGTAGTTTGTGTGGAACGCAGCCTGGGATGTTGTCTTGTCCCATGGATGCTGAGTTCTTGGCTTTGGAGAGTGTGTTTTTTTTACCTGTGCAGCCGAGATTACAGGAACTTTGCATTCTTCCGGTATAGAGATGGGCTCTTTAGGGGGTAAGAGGTGGGTAAAGTTAGCACTGAACCTATTTGCCTATTTAACTGCCTAACATCATGTAACTCAGACACTCTCTTAAGCAGATGTCAGATCAATGAATAAAATAGTCTTCCAAGTTAAGAACCTCAATTCAGGCACATGAGCTTGTGCAAATGCAACCAAGTAAGCTTCTCATGCACAAAGGTCAGACCTCAATGAAGAAACAACTGCTTTCTGGGTAGATGAGTATGCAACACACCTTTCAAAAACTGTCTAACTTGAACACAATTAGAAAGGAGGATCCATGGGCAAACGAGCAAAACTGGCTGACAAATACATTTTGATAGAAGAATATGAAAAGCCACACAGAACCAGAGGCAGCTGGGTCCTGAAGAGGATCTGGCAACCACTAAAATATCTTTTCCACTTACTCATATAAGATTTTCTAGTCGCTTGTCCTCATAAAAAAGTTGTAAAAGGTATCAAAATTACATCATCCAGGTAGTTAGTTTTAGAATTTTTAGAACAAGGTACATCAAAGTCACCTATCTTATGAGCAAATTCAGTCTGTAGGGAAACTTGTGGTAACTGCCTTTGACCAAACTGAAATGGGAAAACAACTGCTGCCTTGGCCAAAAGGGAGTCACCACCACTTTTTCTGTTTTTATTCTCTTTCTGGATATCAGTGGAAAAGAATGCAAGAATATTGCTTTCCATGGTAATGAGAAAACACCTCTGCCTTTCAGATCTGTTTGGAAAGAATCCTGAAGTAGAACTTCTTTACTTGTCTGCACTGAAAGGAAGCAAACAGACCTAACTGAGGTGTTCCCACAGTCGGATCAATTCTTAGAACACCTCAGGATGAAACTTCTACTCATGGGGGATCTGTCTTGGTCCTGCTGAGCTCATTTGCAATGAAAGTTTGCTCTGACTTAATGTGTGCAGCTTAAGAAGTCAAAACAAAGCTGAGTTGCTACCTACCAAGCAGAGAGGGTAATATCTGGAGCCTCCCTGATTATGTACCACAGTAATTGTGGTGCTGTGTATATATACCTGCAGAGGTAACGGCAGTCAGAGATGATTCAAGGACTTCAAAGCATTGCTAACTGCCACCACTTCTCCTACATGAGCCTACTGAACTTTTACTTTACCCCGTTTGAAAGTACTCCCCATGCCAGGTCTGAAGCATGTATGATAACTAACTTTTGGGGGGGGGGGGGGGGCTCTTTAGGAAGAATGGAAGACATGCAATGCAAACTATCTGGTCTACCCACCACCCAACCAGTACGGTAGAAAAGCATTCTCTAAGGCAGGCATGACAGGACAGATAGCTGCAGCTTTAGGAATCTCAAACTGTACCAAATCATAAAACAATTTTTGTGTAACAGAAACTCAATTCTGGTTCCAATTAAATACCTATTTTCATCCTGTATAAAATTATTAGTGAAAGAAATTTCTTTAACAGGGAAGTCCACTGATGCACTTTCCTCAGAATCAGACTGTTCAAACCAAAAAAGAAGTGCCTAAAGTACAACCATGAAATTCCTGTCAAAAACAAGGTAATTCCTCCTTTTCTTGTTTGAGGTATCAGAAGGCAAAGAAAAAGCACTAAAGAATTCCCTGGCAAATACCAGTAATTCTGCCCTTTCCACAAATACAGAAACAAGAGCTTGACTGTTTCCAGAAGTATGTATTTAGTGAGAAAAAATGACACAATGGCACACTGGTTCTAGCTGCAACCTGCCCCTTCACCTGACTGACAAAAGTGTCTCTCCCTTGCCTGATAAAGGCATCTTTATAGCCACATAAGACGTGGCTACCCCCCCCCCCCAAGTCTTTTGGTGGCTGAAAAACTTGACAGAGAAAATTTAGGGGAAAATAGATGAGCAACCTACACAAGTGGCCACAGAAGAGTTACCCACCAGCAGCTGAAGTATAATGCAGCCAACATGACACAAGACTCCTTTATAACGCACCTTTTGCGAGTAGAGGAAGGCATTACCACAGAAACCAAGATTGCTCCACAGGTGCACCAAGGAAGAGACAAAGAAAAGCTGGGAATGGAGCCTGGACAAGTCAGTAAATTGTTGGATTAAGAACAAGTGGTTTTGAGTTATGTAAGTCGCTGTCAGCCACCCACAAGCACAAAATCCTGCCCGAGAGTATGCAAAAGCTTACAAACTAAGTAAAATTTACCAAAAGTAAAACCTTTCCTCACACAAGCATTTACAGAACTTCCTTAGAAATGCAATGACAGTCTGAACATATTCAGTTTCTTAATAAAACAAAATAATTTTCATAGAAAAACGCAAGTTTTCTTCACAAGTCGTTTTTGTGTTTAAATTACCTGTTTAACTGTTGTAGGCTACACACTCAAGTGTGACAGCCATTTCTGTGCATTTAAAAGTGTTTTTTTTTAATTGTATCTACTTTATTTTCTGAAAAAAACAACAAAAAAAAAACAAACAAAAAATATACTCGTTTTCCCGCCTTTCTAAGCTAGCATAGTCCAGTTTTCAGGTTAGTGCTGAATTCAGGACTGTGTTACAAGTTTTTGTGTTTGCCCATACCTTACTTGGACATAAGGAAATTTCTCTATTCACTGTGAGAGAGGGAGCGCAGCCTATCTGTCCCTGGAGGAGTGGTTTCAGCCCAGAAATTAGTAGTTTATTGGCCATGTTGGGCTAATTTCTCTGTCTTTCATTTCCCTGCTATAAAACCCGCATTTGCTCGCCAGGTAGCTAGGGTATAACTATTCCCGGCTCCACAAAGTCTACTCTTCAATGTTTCCCTTGGAACTAGACAAACTTTCAACTTAAGCACTCAAACCATTCAGTTCTCATCCCGGCACTTGCTTAAAACTCATAACAAGCACTAATAAACCTTAGCACTAGATCCCCCTATACTGTAGAGAAGGGCAAGGCTCTCTATTCGACCTTACCAGCCAATCAGTAAAACAGTTCACTGTACCTATCCAGGCATGTCCAAAGGGCAGTTTCAGTGTACTCTCCGGTCCAACTGGTGAATCTAGGCATTTTGAGGCAATGTTACAATTGCCTCATGTACACAGACAACCCTCTCCTCCTTCCACCCAACACTAATACATGCAAGAGATGCAATTATACAGCCAAACTGGAGGCTAAGCTCTCTCAACCCAAGACTGGACCAGACAGTCAAGAGGAGGGAATTACTTGCATCACACCACCAGTCTCACATAGACCTATGAAACCAGCACAGGCAAAAAAAAACACAAATACACGAAAACATACTCTGAGGCGCTAAACAAAAATCTGCAAAAGCAACAGAGACCTCCAAAGCAGACATCCAAGCAACCTCCACCCCCAACATAAACCATGACGGCTGAAAACCCATCTGTGATTACTGCAGCTGTATGCACGATGAACATCAAGGAGAAGGTTTCTGTTCGCTGCCTGTCGGGCGCCAGGATCCGCCACATAACACAAGCACTCTGGTCACTTCAGAACAAGTACAAATATGACTCTGTCATTGTCCATGTTGGTGTGAATGACGTGAGCCGTACCTCCCTGGACAACATGAAAATAGACATGGAGGAGATCTCTGATCACGTAGCCAAGGCTGGTATGACCCTGACCATGAGTAGCATCCTGCCCTCACCAAGAATGATAACCACGGTATAGAGAAAAAATTATCAATTTCAACAATTGGCTAAGCTTCTGGTGTCAAAGGGGATCCAGAGGATGACATGCTCGACAAGCCACACTGCTTCGCTAGAGACGGCTTGCACCTGTCACCCTTAGGCTTTTGAATACTGGCCAAGGCTCTTGCCACCCCCATAGTGCCTTTTTTGGGCAAGGCTCAAAAGACAAACCCACTGCCGTAAATAGCACAAGTAACCAAAAACTTAGGGTACTCAATGCCAGAAGTCTAAAACTCAAAATGAACGCACTCGAGGCACTCCTCAGTATGGAGAAAATCAATATATGTGCAGTAACAGAAACCTGGTTTAAGGCTCCAGAGAGCACCCCAGCACTACCAGGCTACAACTCATACCATACATTTTGGCCACAAAACCCAGACCGAAATACAAAAGATGGGGGAGTATCCATATTCATCAAGAATACCCACACCTCCAGGTTAGTGGCACAGCACGATGCTTCAGAGATCATCCACGTGCAACAATGGGCAAACTGCTATTCAAATTATAGCTTGCTACAGATCACCCACCATGTCCCAGGACCCCCACTCCGCATTCCTGGAAAAGTACAGTTTTGTACCTACCATAAATGTAGATGTTCGAGTGCTAATACAGCTGCAGTCATAACAGATGGGTTCTCCTGCCATCAGGCGGGTCCTCGGTCGGCCGAATTCCAAAGTCTAGGTCCGGCGTCGGTTGTCATTGCTTCTTCCCTGAAGTCAGTGCGCCAGGCGTATAAAAGAACCTGCCGACGCCATTTTCTTCAGTTTTTCTTGCCCCAGATGTCAGGTGCCCCCAGAAGGAAGGCAATACATAAATTTGTGTAATAAAGCAATGCAATATAATCAAAATACAGTAGTTGCAAGCAAATACACCATAAAAGAATACCCCAATCAGGTTGTATGAGGAGGTGTTTGCCAATAGGCCTGTCCCAAGAGGGGAAGGAGGGAGGGAAACCTGGACTGCAGCTGTATTAGCACTCGAACATCTACATTTATGGTAGGTACAAAACTGTACTATGTTCATCGTGCATACAGCTGCAGTCATAACAGATGGGTAGAATCCCAAAGCCAAGAAAGGGGTGGTAGGCACTAGGTGGAACTAGGAGGAGCCAGGATGCCCTGCAAGACTGCAGTGGCAAAGCCTGCTCTAGTTTTGGAGTATAATGGTAGGTGGTAGTGCTTGGAGAAGGTATGCACAGAACTCGAAGTGGCTGCTTCCAATATATCTTTGGTAGGAACTCCTCTGAGGAAAGCTGCAGAGGTAGCTGTGGCCCTTGTGGAGTGAGATCTGATGTCTGTAGGTACAGTTTTGCCATGAAAAGAATAGCAAAAGCGTATGCAGTGGGCTATCCATTTTGAGATCGTCTGTTTCGAAATTGGCTTTCCTTGAGCTCCTACAGCATAGGACACAAAGAGCTGTTCTGATTTTCTGAAAGGCTTTGTTCTGTCCAGATAATGACGGAGTTGTCTGTGGATGTCCAAGGAATGTAGTAATCTGTCCCCTTTGTTTTGAGGATTAGGATAAAAGGTAGGTAAGTGTATGGCCTGATTCAAAGCTACCCTGGATACCACTTTAGGCATAAAGGACGGATTGGTTCGTAAGGAAACTCTGTCCTGATGGAAGATGATAAAAGGCTGCACAGCCATGAGAGCTTGTAGTTCTGAAACTCTACGAGCTGAGGTAATAGCTAGAAGGAAAGCTGTTTTCCAGGACAAATACTGCAAATCTGATGAGGCAGCTGGCTCAAAGGGAGGCAAGGTCAGTTTTTCCAGAATTAAATTGAGATCCCAAGCAGGTACTGGTTGTTTCCTTGGGGGTTTTAGATTCTTAGCCCCTCTGAGGAACTGTCTTAAGAGAGGGTGAGAGAATAAGGGTGGATCAGTGTTGTATTCTGCAGAAATGGCTAAGGCATGGATTTTGATGGAGGAGAATGAAAGTCCACTGCTTAGCAGCTCAGCTAGATACTGTAGTATTTGAGGTAAATTCAGTTTTCCAGACACAAAACCGTTTCCATTTTGCAGAGTAAGCTTTTCTAGTTGACGACCTTCTGGCCTCCAGAATGACATCCTGCACCTCCTTGGAGAGTAGGGTCTGTTGTGATGCTAAGGAATCTTCCATGCGGCTAGATTGAGTGTTTTTAGCTGGCTGTGAAGAGTTTTGAAGCTGTGCTGAGTCTGAAGAGGAGGCATTAGAGGCAGGGTCCATGATGGGGAATGTGTCAGGCTCCTCAGGAGTGGGTACCAGTGTTGTCTTGGCCAGTCCGGAGCAATGAGAATCATCTTTGGTCTGTCTGCTCTGGTTTTCAATAGAACTTTGGGCAGCAGAGGAAGAGGTGAGAAGGCATAAACTGTCATTGATGTCTAACTGAAAGAGAGAGCGTCCACTCTCCAGGCCTTTGGATGGAAAATCCTTGAGCAGAATTTTGTCAATTGGTGATTTTTGTGGGAGGCAAAGAGATCTATGCCTGGCCTTCCCCATGCTTGGATTATTTCTGTAAAAACTTTTGGATGTAACTTCCATTCGTGTGGATCTGTCATATTTCTGCTTAGGTTGTCTGCCAGCGTGTTTTCCTTGCCTGGCAAGTACTGTGCTTGTAGTTCGATTTGTAAGTCCATGGCCATGTTCCAAAGTGACATGGCCAGTCTGCATAGGGGGTATGAATGTGTTGCTCCCTGTTTGTTTATGTACCACATAACTGTGGTTTTGTCCGTTCTTATCAATAGTTGACCTGGTTGCAGCAGGTCCTTGAAAGCTATAATAGCCTTAATTACTGCTAGCATTTCCTTTTGATTGATGTGAAGGTGCTTTTCTTTTTGGGACCATTTGCCCTGAATGCACCGATCTGTCATGTGCACCCCCCATGCGTAGTCCGAGGCGTCTGTTGTGATGACTTGATTTGCTTGAGGCTTGCTGAATGGAAGACCTGTGTTTGGCATGCTTGAGCCCACCACAGAAATTCCTTTTGTAGACATGGAATTAGTGGTATTATTGTTTCCAAACTGTGGCTGTGTTGAGACCATATGTTTTTCAGGTACCATTGAAGTTTCCTCATATGCAGCTTTGCACATGGGATTAGTAAAATGCAAGATGCCATGAATCCCGGAGCCTGCAGGATTTTCCTTGCAGTCAGCCTGGTACAATTTGCTAGTGCTCTGAAGTATTGAGTTAGTTGCCCCTGCTTCTCTGGCGTGAGGTAGGCCATCTGGGTGTTTGTGTCCAAGTTGGCACCCAGGAAAATTATCTTCCGAGAGGGTATTAGCCTTGATTTCTTTTTGTTGACTGTGTATCCCAGAGAGTTCAACAACATTATTACATAAGCCAGATGTTTCAGAAGAATGTGCTTGCTGTCCGCTTGGATCAGGCAGTCGTTCAAATAGGGGTATATTTGTATCCCTTGAAGTCTGCAGTAGGCAATTACTGATGCCAGGCATTTCGTGAATACTCTGGGCGCAGTAGATAAGCCAAAGGGCAATGCAGAGAATTGATAATGGGTTGAACCTGCAAGAAATCTGAGGTATCTTCTGCAATTTTGTCTGATTGGGACATGCAGGTATGCCTCCTTGAGGTCCAATGTTACCAGCCAAGACTCCTTGCCCAGCATGGGAAGAAGTTGCTGTAGAGTGAGCATCTTGAATTTTGGTGCAGTAGAAATGTGTTTAGGATGGATAGGTCCAAAATAGGTCTCCAATCTTTTCCCTTCCTTGGTACCAGGAATAGCCTGGAATAAAAACCTTGACCTTGTTCGTGCGTAGGTACCTCTTGAATAGCTTTCATGTCTATGAGATCTGTAATTTGCCTTTGTGCTTCTGCCCTTTGATTGTGTGGCAGGTTTGGCATGCCTCTCATTTTTGGAAGGGTGTGAAAATGGAATCTGTAGCCTCTGTTTATGATGTCCAGGATCCATTTGTCTTTTGTGACAATATGCCAATTTCTTGAAAATAATGCCAGCTTTCCTCCTAAGGGGGCTGCCAGCTGCCATTTGAGTCTTGTTTGGCATGCAAAGGGGAAAGTCATTGGGCTTGCTTTCTGAATGATTGCGAGTTATCCTCACCACCTCTTTGTGCAGGAGCTTGCCATTGTCTGCCTCTAAACGATCCTTGGGATTGTCCTCTGCCCCTCGGGCGCCTGTATCTGCCTCTTTGGGGTCTGCCCATGGCTGGAAAGGACCAATTTTTGGAAGGCCAATTTCTACTGAAACGTGGGGGTTGTACCTGTAGAAAATCTTTCACAGTTTGCATTGATTTAGCCTTTTCCTCCATTTTCCTTAATACCTCCTCAGCATTAGCACCAAATAATACATCCTTTTGAAGAGGGGCATCTAGTAATTTAGCTTTGACATGATCAGGTAAGGTTTGTTCCTTGAGCCAGGCATGTCTACGTATGACTGATCCTGTAACAGCAGCTCTACATGAGGCCTCTAGAGCATCAAAACCACACTGTAAGGCATGCTTACCCACTTGTTCTGCACTATGCATCAAATCCTGCAACTCCTTCAAGTCTGGTTGTTCAGGTTGTGACATTTTACTTTTCAATTGTGATAACAAAAACTGTTGGTATTTTAACATATGGAACTGACAGTTTAAGGCCCTCATGGTTAAGGTAGCCGAGGTATATACCTTTTTACCCCACCTTTCTAAGGATCTGGAATCTCTCTCGGAAGGTAATGGATTTTTAGCAGTGGAGGCCTTAATTCCCTTGGGGCCCTGTGAGATGGTTTCTGGGTCAGCAGCATGGCTTTTGTATAGAAATTGGTGTGAGTCAGGAACCCTGTAGTACCTGTCAGGCTTAACTGGGGATGGAGGTAGAGAGTCCGGGTTAAGGCAGGCCTCCGAGTAAACATCATCTAGGATGTCCAAGACAGGAGGTATAGCCAGAGGCCTGTGCTGAGGTAGTAAGAGAAATTCCCTAAGCCTTTTCTTGGAATCTGAATAATCTTGGCCTTCCCAGTGGAAGTGTTCCCTTAAGGTATTCAAAGTTTCCCCAAATGAGAAATCCTCTGGGGGGGATACAGAAGGAATGGACTCCTCCGCATCAGAGTCTTCAAAAGGGGAGTAAGAATGTTCCTGATCATCAGAGTGCTCTGAAATAATGGAGCCCTGATCAGAGGAGGGGGATTCTTCCTCCACTCTGGGCCTTTTGTCCGGTGGGGGTTGAGAACCCCTGATAAGAGTAATTAAATCCTCAGCCATTTTTAGCATCTGTTTTTTAGGCATGGGGCCTGGAGATGGGCCCTGAGTAGCTTGTCTCTTAGAGTGCATGGCTGCTTTAGACTTGGTGAAAGCCTTGATGGAGAAAGAAGAGGAAGGTCTGAAGACACCTTGAGTGGAGGTAGACCTGTCCACATTTTGAGAACTCCAAGAGTGGCTTTGTTATCAGTAGTTGGGGTGTGGGCCGAGGAGCCTGCGACCTCGGGCACAGGAGACACCGCCAATGAAGTGTTGTCGGTAGTCAGGGGCTGCGTAGGCGCCTCGCTGAGAACCGGACCACGTGTAGTCGGCTTTGGCGTGGTGTTGGTAGAGGCCCCGGACCTCGTGTGTCTGTCCTTATCTTTGCGTTTTTTAGACGAAACTGGAGTCGGAGTATCCGACGACATAATATAGTTAAATGTTTTTCCAAAATAATGCTGGGCGAACTCCGCCCGATGCTTAATGGTGCGTTTGTTGAACGTAGCACAAAAGCGGCAGACCGAGACGTCGTGGTCTGGGCCTAAACAAGGTATACAGAGGGAATGGAAATCCTTATGCGGTATTTGCTTCCCACATGACATACAATTATTAACTTTGTCTGACATCGGTATGAGGCAAGAAAAGTTTCCCCAACGGGGTACTTTGATTTCAAGAAGACTTCGGTTTCAAAATTTTCGTAATTTCAGGAGCTGGCCGACCGGCACTTGCTAACTACTTTTGCTTCGGGCACCGCGCAGCAAGAAAGACTGGGGAAAATGGCATCGGCTGGTTCTTTTATACCCCTGGCGCACTGACATCAGGGAAGAAGCGACGACAACCGACGCCGGACCTAGACTTTGGAATTCGGCCGACCGAGGACCCGCCTGACGGCAGGAGAACCCATCTGTTATGACTGCAGCTGTATGCATGATGAACATCAGTGGGAAACATAAAGGCCCTACCAAACACCCTGACATTGGGTGATTTCAATTACCCAAACATTAACTGGGAGAACTACTCAAGTACAAACTCCCTTGCCCTACATTTCCTAGAATTTATACAGTCAAATGCCGTGGATCAACTGGTCAACACCCCCACCACAGGTGACAACATATTGGACCGGGTCATCACCAACATGTGTTCCACACCGGACGTCAACCCCTCGGTTAGATCTGATCACAAACTATCACTCTGGATATCCACATTCCGCCACCACCCCCGGTCAAAGAAACCACAGTGAAAAACTTTTCAAAAGCACACTTCACACGTTACTTAAGACCAAGCTGGGAAGTTTCAAAGCCCCCATGCTAAAGGATAAGGCTGTCCAAGCTGCAAAATCCTTTACTAACGCACTCTACGGGCACCTATAAGAATGCATGGATCATGCTGTCCAAAACAAAACCAAGACTCACTCCTTCAAGAAAAGGAAACCAGTCTGGTGGATCCCTGCCATAAACAAGCTATACAATAGGAGGAGGCAACTAGTACCGAAGAGTAAAATCCCAAGAAGGGAAGACATTCCTGATCAGTATCAGCAAGAAACTACGTTCCCTCATAAAATCATCCAAGGCTAGCTTCAAAAGAAAAATTGCCATGGACTCCAAAGATAACCACAAGGCATTCTTTAGCTTTGTCAAGAATCTAAGTGGCAATTCTCAGATCTGCTCGGGGTTAGTGCAGAATGGCACAAAATACACTGAACCGACCGATATAGCCAATATCCTGGCAGACAGGTTCAGTGCAAACTTCACCCCCTTCTCACCCCTAAAAGGGCCCGTAACTATACCAGAAGAATGTAGTGCCCCTGAAATCACAGACACTCAAGGTTAAAACAGCCCTCTCCAAAGCCAAAAACACAGCATCAATGGGACCGGACGGTGTCCCAGGCTGTGTCCTACACGAGCTCAAAAATGAACTTACCCCTCACCTAAACACACTGTTTAAACTCAGCCTCTCCACAGGCTATGTGCCCACAGAGTGGCGCACAGCAATGGTTATTCCACTCCACAAGGGTGGATCCAAACTGACCCCGGGAACTATCGCCCTATAAGCCTGACTAGCTTGGTCTGCAAAGCTATGGAGCGCATCATCATGGATCTCATTAACAGAGACATTGGGAAAGTACAGTTTTGTACCTACCATAAATGTAGATGTTCGAGTGCTAATACAGCTGCAGTCATAACAGATGGGTTTTCCTGTCGTCAGGCGGGTCCTCGGTCGGCCGAATTCCAAAGTCTAGGTCCGGCGTTGGTTGTCGTCGCTTCCTCCCCGACGTCAGTGCGACAAAGGTATAAAAGATCCAGCCGACGCCATTTTCTTCAGTTTTTTTGCCCCAGATGTCAGGTGCCCCCAGAAGGAAGGCAATACATAAAATTATGTAATAATGCAATGCAATGCAATATAATCAAAAAACAGTAGTTGCAAGCAAATACACCATAAAAGAATACCCCAGTCAGGTTGTATGAGGAGGTGTTAGCCGTTAGGCCTGTCCCAAGAGGGGAAGGAGGGAGGGAAACCTGGACTGCAGCTGTATTAGCACTCGAACATCTACATTTATGGTAGGTACAAAACTGTACTATGTTCATCGTGCATACAGCTGCAGTCATAACAGATGGGTAGAATCCCAAAGCTAAAAAAGGGGTGGTAGGCACTAAGTGGAACTAGGAGGAGCCAGGATGCCCTGCAAGACTGCAGTGGCAAAGCCTGCTCTAGATTTGGAGTATAATGGTAAGTGATAGTGCTTGGAGAAGGTATGTACAGAACTCCAAGTAGCTGCTTCCAAAATATCTTTGGTAGGAACCCCCCCCTGAGGAAAGCTGCAGAGATAGCTGTGGCCCTTGTGGAGTGAGATCTGATGCCTGCAGGTACAGTTTTACCATGAAAAGAGTATGCAGTGGGCTATCCACTTTGAGATTGTCTGTTTGGAAATAGGCTTCCCTTGCGCTCCTGCAGCATAGGACACAGAGTTGCTCTGATTTTCTGAAAGGCTTTGTTCTGTCCAAATAATAATGCAGCTGTCTGTGAATGTCCAAGGAATGTAGTAGTCTCTCCCCTTTGTTTTGAGGATTAGGGTAAAAGGTAGGTAAGTGGATAGCCTGATTCAAGGCTACCCTGGATACTACCTTTGGCATAAAGGACTGATTGGTTCGTAAGGCAACTCTGTCCTGATGGAAAATGATGAAAGGCTGCACAGCCATGAGGGCTTGTAGTTCCGAAACCCTGCGAGCTTAAGTGATTCCAGGAGGAAGGCTGTTTTCATGGACAAGTATTGCAGTTCTGTTGAAGCAGCAGTCTCAAAGGGAGGCAAGGTCAGTTTTTCTAGAATGAAATTGAGGTCCCAAGCAGGTACTGGTTGTTTCCTTGGGGGTTTTATATTCTTAGCCCCTCTGAGGAACTGTCTTAAGAGGGGGTGAGAGAATAAAGGAGGATCAGTGTTGTATTCTGCAGAAATGGCTGAGGCATGGATTTTGATGGAGGAGAATGAAAGTCCACTGCTTAGCATCTCAGCTAGGTACTGTAATATTTGAGGTAAATTCAGTATTCCAGGATTCTGACCCTTTTTCTCATTCCAGGCACAAAACAGTTTCCATTTTGCAGAGTAGGCTTTTCTAGTAGAAGGCCTTCTGGCCTCCAAAATGACATCCTGCACCTCCTGGGAGAGAAGGGCCTGTTGTGAATTTAAGGAATCTTCCATGCGGCTAGATTGAGTGTTTTCAGCTGACTGTGAAGAGTTTTGAAGTTGTGCTGAGTCAGTAGAAGAGGCATTAGAGGTAGGATCCATAGTGGGGAATGTGTTAGGCTTTTCAGGAGTGGGTACCAGTGTTGTCTTGGCCAGTCTGGAGCAATGAGAATCATCTTTGGTCTGTCTGCTCTGGTTTTTAATAGAACTTTGGGCAGCAGAGGGAGAGGTGGAAAGGCATAAACGGTCATTGTTGTCCAACTGAAAGAGTGCGTCCACTTTCCAGGCCTGTGGATGAAAGGTCCTTGAACAGAATTTTGCCAATTGGTGATTTCTGTGGGAGGCAAAGAGATCTATGTCTGGCCTTCCCCATGCTTGAATTATCTTTGTGAAAACTTGAGGATGCAACTTCCATTCGTGTGGATCTGTCATATTTCTGCTTAGGTTGTCTGCCAGTGTGTTTCCTTGCCTGGCAGGTACTGTGCTTGAAGCTCGATTTGTAATTCCAGAGCCATGTTCCAAAGAGACATGGCTTGCCTGCATAGGGGGCATGAATGGGTACCTCCCTGTTTATGTACCACATTACTGTGGTGTTGTCCGTCCTTATCAATAGCTGGCCTGGATGCAGTAGGTCTTTGAAAGCTATAATAGCATTTATTACTGCTAGCATTTCCTTTTGATTGATGTGTAGGTGCTTTTCTTTTTGGGACCATTTGCCCTGAATGCACCGATCTGTCATATGCACCCCCCAGGCATAGTCCGAGGCGTCTGTTGTGATGACCTGATTTGCTTGAGGCTTGCAGAATGGGAGACCTATGTTTCTCTGGCATGCTTGAGCCCACCACAGAAATTCCTTTTGAAGACATGGAATTAGTGGTATTATTGTTTCCAAACTGTGGCTGTGTTGAGACCATAGGTTTTTTAGGTACCATTGAAGTTTCCTCATATGCAGCTTTGCACATGGGATTAGTAGGATGCAAGATGCCATGAATCCCAGAGCCTGCAGGATTTTCCTTGCAGTCAGCCTCGTGAAAGTTGCCAGTTTTCTGAAGTATTGAGTTAGTTGCCCTTGTTTCTCTGGCGTGAGGTAGGCCATCTGGGTGTTTGTATCCAAGCTGGCACCCAGGAAAATTATTGTTTGAGAGGGTATTAACCTTGATTTCTTTTTGTTGACTGTGTATCCCAGAGAATTCAAAAACATTATTACAAACGCCAGATGTTTCAGAAGTATGTGCTTGCTGTCCGCCTGGATCACGCAGTCGTCCAGATATGGGTATATTTGTATCCCTTGAAGTCTGCAGTAGGCGATTACTGATGCCAGGCATTTCGTGAACACTCTGGGCACAGTAGATAAGCCAAAGGGCAATGCAGAGAATTGATAATGGGTTGAACCTGCAAGAAATGTGAGGCATCTTCTGCAATCTTGTCTGATTGGGACATGCAGGTATGCCTCCTTGAGGTCCAATCTTACTAGCCAAGACTCTTTGCCCAGCATGGGAAGAAGCTGCTGTAATGTGAGCATCTTGAATTTTGGCACGAGTAAAAATGTGCTTAGGATGGATAGGTCCAAAATAGGTCTCCAATCTTTTCCCTTCCTTGGTACCAGGAATAGTCTGGAATAAAAACCTTGACCCTGTTCTTGTACAGGCACCTCTTGAATAGCTTTCATGTCCATGAGATCTGAAATTTGTTTTTGGGCCTCTGCCCTTTGATTGTGTGGCAGGTTTGGCATGCCTTTCATTTTTGGAAGGGTGTGAAAGTGAAATCTGTAGCCTCTGTCTATAATGTCCAGGATCCATTTGTCTTTTGTGACAATATGCCAATTTTTCAAAAATAATGCCAGTTTTCCGCCTAAAGGTGCTGCCATTTGATCCTTGCTTGGCATGCACAGGGGAAAGTCATTGGTTCTGCTTTCTGAATGGCTGTGAACTATCGTCACCACCTCTTTGTGTGGGTGCTTGCCATTGTCTGCCTCTAAACGATCCTTGAGATTGCCCTCTGCCCCTTGGGCGCCTGTATCTACCTCTTTGGGGTCTGTCCGTGGCTGGAAAGGACCAATTTTTGGAAGGCCAATTTCTACTGAAACGTGGAGGTTGTACCTGTAGGAAATCTTTTACTGTTTGCATTGATTTTACCTTTTCCTCCATTTTCTTTAATACCTCCTCAGCTTTAACACCAAACAATACATCTTTTTGCAGAGGGGCATCTAGTAATTTAGCTTTGACATGATCTGGTAAGGTTTGCTCTTTAAGCCAGGCATGTCTACATATGACTGATCCTGTAACAGCAGCTCTACATGAGGCCTCTAAAGCATCAAAACCACATTGCAAGGTATGTTTACCCACTTGTTCTGCACTATGTATCAAATCCTGCAACTCCTTCAAGTCTGGTTGTTCAGGTTGTGGCATTTTGCTTCTCAACTGTAATAACGGAAATTGTTGGTACTTTAATGCCCTCATGGTTAAGGTGGCCGAGGTGTATACCTTTTCCCCCCACCTTTCTAAAGCTCTGGAGGTAATGGATTTTTAGCAGTGGAGGCCTTAATTCCCTTGGGACCTTGTGATATAGTTTCTGGGTCAGCCGCATGGCTTTTGTATAGGAATTGGTGTGAGTCAGGAACCCGGTAATACCCGTCAGGCTTGACTGGAGCTGGAGGTAAAGAATCTGGGTTAAGGCAGGCCTCCGATTACACATCATCTAGAATGTCTAAGACAGGAGGTATAGCCAGAGGCCTGTGCTGAGAGAGCAAGAGGAAATCCCTAAGCCTTTTCTTGGAGTCTGAGTACTCTTGGCCTTCCCAGTGGAAGTGCTCCCTCAAGGTATGCAAGGTTTCCCCAAAAAGAGTAATCCTCACGGGGGGAGACAGAGGGAATGGACTCCTCTGCATCAGAATCTTCAAAGGGGAGTAACAATGTTCCTGGTCTTCAGAATGTTCTGAAATAATGGAGGCCTGGTCCGAGGAGGGGAATTCTTCCTCCACTCTGGGTCTTTTGTCCGGGGGGAGTTGAGAACCCCTGATAAGAGTAATCAAATCCTCAGCCATTTTGAGCATCTGCTTTTTAGGCATGGGGCCTTGAGAAGGGCCCTGTGGAGCTTGTCTTTTAGTATGCATGGCTGATTTAGACTTAGTGAAAGCCTTGATGGAAAAAGAAGAGGAAGGCCTGTAGACACCTTGAGAGGTGGCAGGTCTGTCTAAACTCTGAGTTTCACCGCCAAGAGTGGCTTCGGTATCTGTAGTCGGGGTGTGGGCCGAAGAGCCTGCGACCTCGGGCACAGAAGACACAGCCAATGAAGTGTCATCGGTAGTCAGGGGCTGCGTAGGCGCCTCACTGAGAACCGGACCACCTGTAGTCGGCTTTGGCGTGGTGTCAGTATAAGTCGCGGACCTCGTATGTCGGTCCTTATCTTTGCGTCTTTTACTCAAAACTGGAGTCGGAGTATCCGACATAATGTAATTAAATTTTTTGCCAAAATAGTGTTGGGCGAACTCCACCCGACGCTTAATAGTGTGTCTGTTGAATGTAGCACAAAAACGACAGGCCGAGACGTCGTGGTCTGGGCCTAGGCAAGGAATGCAGAGGGAATGAAAATCCTTATGCGGTATTTGCTTCCCACAAGAAATGCAATTATTAACTTTGTCTGACATCGGTCTGAGGCAAGAAAAGTTTCCCCAACGGGGTACTTGGCTTTCAAGAAGACTTCGGTTGAAAAAAATTCGTAATCTCAGGAGCTAGCCGACCGGCACTTGCAAACTGCTTCTGCTTCGGGCACCGCGCGGCAAGAAAGACTGAAGAAAATGGCGTCAGCTGGATCTTTTATACCCCTGTCACACTGACGTCAGGGAAGAAGCGACGACAACCGACGCCGGACCTAGACTTTGGAATTCAGCCGACCGAGGACCCGCCTTATGGCAGGAAAACCCATCTGTTATGACTGCAGCTGTATGCACGATGAACATCCTCCAAACACTGGACCCTACCCAGTTCGGCTATGTCAAGGGTGGATCATGCCTCCTAAACCTGGTGGACTTCTTTGAGACAGTTACCACGGCTTTAGACAAGGGAAAGGTGGTGCACACAGCCTACCTAGACCTCGCAAAGGCCTTCAACACCATTCCCAAATCAGGTATTACAGACAAGCTCACCAGCCTGAACATTAACCTCTACGTCATGAGATGGATTGCAAACTGGCTCACGGACAGAACCCACATGTTAAGACTTGCGGGAGTTAGGTCCGACTCTAAACCAGTTACAAGTGGCATTCCCCAGGGCTCAGTCCTAGGACCCCTCCTGTTCGGCATATACTTCTCAGAGGTACAGGGAAGCACAGGAGGACAATGGCTGACCAAGTTCGCAGACAGCTGCAAACTAGAGGCTATAACTGACTCTCCGGCTGACAGACATCCTCCAAAAATGGTCTGAGTCAGATACCTGGTGTCAAAACCATGGCCTCAAGCTAAATGCCAAAAAGTGCATAGTCATCTCCTTTGGAAAAAACAAAGTACCCACAAACTATCACATAGGTGGTAGCCCCCCTAAATACGGAAGACGCAATAAGGGATCTGGGGACCCAAGTAGATAGTAACCTCTCATTTGATAATCACACTGCCAAAGTGGTTAGAAAATCCCTCTATGTGGCCCACCTAATCACAAAAGGGTTTGCATCCAGATCGAAAGAGCACCTCTACGCATCACTCATCAGACCCATCATAGAGTACAATGCCCCATTTGGGATGCACCTTACAAGACACCTGCAACAACTGTAAAGACCACAGAAGTACCTCACCAAGAGGATCACTGGCCTCAAGCAAATGCCCTATGCAGCTCGACTGAAAAAACTCCAGCTGTACTGGGTTGCATACCGCCTACTCAGAGGTGATCTCTGCCTGACATACAAGGCCATGTCCAACCCAGAAGTGATGGACATGCTCCACCTAAAGAAAACCATATCCTCTCGAGCCACATGCTCCAGGCATCTAAACCTCACAACAATAAAATAGGGTGTGCTGGAGGGATAGATTCCTGTCCCAGAGACTTCCCATGCTCTGGAAAAAGATTCCAATCTACATTAGGCAGAGCTCCTCACTAACCCTCTTCAAAAGGAACCTTGGCGAGTGGATGGGAAACAGAAAGTTTACCCCAGGGATCACTTCAATGGCTCTGCTGGACAGAGGCACAGGGAACTAATCTACAGGGACGGCACATTCCGGCTAGGCTTATAAATGCCTTCAGGCAGATAGCCTAGTACCCAACTATGAACCTATAAAATAAATGAGGTGGGAAGGCGTTCCCCAACAGGTCTGAAGGGAATTATCTACCCATCTCTTGAAGGTCACTAGTCAACGGACAGCTTCAAGGGCCCACCAAAAGAGCACTCTATTTGGAGACAAAAAAGCAAACAAAAGCACTGGTGGTTTTTGTACTCCAAATGTACTTTTACAGACTTCAAATCATGCTCCTCTTAGGTCGAGTGCATGGAAGGTGCCCTTACCTTTGTGAAACATGCCTGCTCTGCAGTAGAAGTAGGGCCCATATAGCTTAGGCTCCTGCAACTGTGATTATGTTTGAACCTCAAAAGTGATGTGTGTATGCGTATTTAATACATGTAAATTTTTTCTTGCTTGGATGATCAAGATATCCAGGTCTGTGTAAACTGCTGTGAAATTTGCATCTACCTGAACAGTGTACTAACTCAGAACAGTTAATGACAATATTTTTTTTATCAGCTGGGTGTATTTAGCTATAGGTTAGATTTTTTTCATGAGTATTATGCCTATGCAACTAATTACCATTTGTGTGCTCTTTGTGCACTGCCTTGACCTCTGTATATTTAACACAACCCAGACCTGTCTTGATTTCTTTACTCTATAATTTTGTATTCATTCACTTCTAAAGATCTTATGGTTGGGTAATCATTTACATATTTTTTTAAACATCTTTATTAATTTATCACTTAAGACATAACTACATATCATTAGAAAAGAAAACCTATACTAACATTTTTTATTTACATATATTTTACATTACATACAAGTTTTCTTTCTTAACTCTCATTTAGTCCAACACTGCATAAATTGTTCAGTTCATGCTTTACCCTAAACCTCACTCCTCCTGAACACAGTTTTGCATGCATTATTCCCACACATTCTATTTACTGCTACGTAATTTGTTCCATCCCTTTCTAAAGATTCCAATATTCAATAATTCAAGTACAGCTGATTTACATTTTGATTTCCATTTTCTAGTAATTTTTTTACCAGTCTCAACAGAATTAGACTTAAGACCTTACTATTTTAGGCAATTCAGATTGTGTGTACCAGCTCAAACTAATAATTTCCTTAGTTAGAACCATTTGATCACCCAGTATTTCTGACAGAAAATTCTGTAGTATGGAGCTTTTAAATCCACCAGCTCATTACATTCCCAAAAAACATGCTCTCAATTACTGCTCTCTTCCCCATCACACCTCCAACATCGTCTATCTAAGGGAGGAAACATTCTTTGAAGACTGCTTGGGATTTAATACCTATACAGACATCTACAAATTAAAAAAATCCTAAACTTTCTGGACTTTGTTCCATACTTGTGAGCCATACATATGTCATCCCACTGTTTGCATACTTGTCAGCCATACATATGTCATCCCATTGTTTCATTGTAAATTGCTTTTCAAATCTCCCTTCCCAATGTTTCCTGAACTCCTCTGACTGATTCTTACAGTTATGACACAATACTTTATATATCTTACTAAGTATTCCCTTTTTCACAATGACTTCTGTTCTAGATTCAACCAGAACAGCTATTTCACTTAGACTCCCCTACACCCTTCTCCTTGACTATACTTGGTTATTAATCACTGGTAGGGAAGGCAGCCTCTAACCTGCCGTCTGAAGATCTCCTAGTCCTTATCCCACTCTATTACCATCTCCCCTCTCTAGTTAATCGCTTACAATACCCTTGGTTCCTTTGTCAGTTTTCTCTGGTAAATTCCAGCCCTCTCTTACAATTTCCTTCCTCCATTTCCATGTTGACTTAGTTCTTAAAATACTTTCTCCAATTTTATGAATGGTTGCTGTTATTCTCCTTAAAGCTCCGGATCCAAAATCCCACTCTCTCCTTATTTCTTGAAACCCCCTGTGCTTAATTATCCTCCCTTTCATTTACGTACTACTGTTACTACAACTACTACCATCATCATCTGGGGAGAAGCAAACTAACATCCATCTCTAAGGCCAAGATCGCGTGACCATATTGCCAATGATGTATTACTTTTGTAGTTTACATCTGGCTAAATAAAGAGTGGTATGGTAAATGAGGTGTTTGGTCCCTAGCTATTTCTAATGTAAAAGCGGCAGTAGTAAATTGTCAGGAATAAAGCTGTGAGGAATCGGATTCTAATAGCCTTCCCAGGGGTGTATGTGTGTGCGCTTGTGTGCAAAAAAAAAAGTAGTAACACACACTGGAAGACACTGTAGTTCACACACAGTGGTGAGAAAGGACATGTAGTGGTAGTCCAAAAACTCAGCTCTGTTAAGTGGTCAGTGTAATCCTAGTCCAAGAGTGGATGTTGGCAGCCCATAAACAAAGGCAGCAGTGCATACATAAATTATTGGGGCCAGGTGGTATTTGGTGAAATGGTTAGTCAACCAAAATGTGTGCACTTCAATTTTAATTTGTTTGGCACCACTGGTGCGACTTGACAGACAATCCCTCTGGTAGCCATCAAACCTACATAAGGCAGTGGGGCAGACCAAGGCCATAGTCCCTTGTCCCTCGCACACCAGAGCGGTACACTGGTTGGCAGTGGTGAGATTAAAACCTCCATTAGTGCCAAGGCAGTACCTACATACTGGTGAATAGTGGTCCACTAATCATAACTTGTATATGTAACCCAGGCAGAAGGTTACATAACAAACTGAAAAAATATACTGTTGAGCTGCGGGGGGGGGGGATACTGCACACAAAAGAGAAATATTGAACGCAAGCACTTTGGAAGGATGCTGTTAAACACGAAAAACATTACACATATAAAGTAGAAGAAAATATTTTGAGAACAAGACAAGTAAAGAACTGGAGAAGGGAAAAAAGATCTGGCCGATATAGATACATGCTGTTAAAGGCAAACAGGCAAAAGGTTGCTAGCAATACATGGAGGAAAGTAACTAAGACCCATGGTAACAGAAGCAAATTACTTTTGCAGGAAAGGTAACATATTGGGAAAAGTGTTAAAGAGAGGTTTGATTTGCAGATTAGTAGTCGATTAAATCAGTGGGATGTGGCATCATAAACAAATGCAGGCTTTATTAAAATTCTTTACAGAGGCAGCAATCAATCAATACAAGAAAAATTAATACATACAAAATATTTTGTAAAAACTAGGAAACAACAAGCAAAGAATGCGAGGAAAGACTGGGAAAGAAAAATTAAGCCAAATTACAAAAAAGAAGGCATGACATTTGTATGGCATACAAATATGTAACAATATCCAGAAAACTTAGAATATTTCCCTTAAACTGCTTTCACATTTATCTTTATACTAAAAATGCACTATAATATGTAGTTCTTCAAGAGGAAAGCAGATGTTCAAGATGCGAGACGGATGAATAATTAACTAGGAGAATATACTCTGGGAGTACTCATTCCTGACACAACAAGCCTTACAAAATAGTGTAGCACAATTACTGGGTGAACGTGTGGTCACGAGTAAGGAAATGATGTATCAAAGTTGAGGATAATTATTTGGGGAAGCCAAGATACAGTACGCTTTTTTCAGCTGTCAGCATAATCAACAAAACCTATCACCATAAAATGGAAATCAAATATTAAACCAACACTATGGGATGTGTTGAAAATAATGAAACACTTGGAATCAAGGTTATTGAGAGAAGGGGAAGTAAGCTGCACTTTTAACAAATAGCATTTGTGGGAGTGATATAAACAAAACAATGTAGAGGCAAAAACATGGAATACAGGTCTGCAAGGTATGGTCAAGCACACAAACCATTAATGTTGTCATTACTTCTGGGGGAAAAAAGTTATATAGCCACGCATACTGAAAAGTAAAGCATTCGACCTAAAAATGAATTTAATTTATAATACCCGAATTCAATGCATTACGAGTGCTCATATTACATAATTTTAATTAAATGGACAACACTGTAAAAGTCAGGCACCTGTCTGTATTTATTGTTAGAAAAATGCTGCTCCCTTAGATTAATTGTAATACTAACAAGCAGGCAGTTTGGAAGATAAAAAAGGCTGAATTAAATACATGAAGTGTTGCTTCTAACTACAGAAACTGCGCTCCAAGTCAGCATGCGCACACTTTCTTTTGTAATCAGTTAACTTCTACTGGCAACTCACAGTCAACAGCTGTTGCTGCTTTTACAGGTACTCCAATGTAC
>NC_056746.1:1135267952-1135295690 GCF_019279795.1 Protopterus annectens
AAAGTCCAAGGATTGTTCTCAATTCAGGTATATTTTTGTCCTTATGTTTATATATGTCCCAGAGCATGCAATCTTTGATAAGGGGAAGTCTAACGTTTATTCCTTTATTGTTAATTTTAATATTAAGGTTTTGGTGTAATGGTTGAAAAAGCGGTAAAATATTGTCTAGTTTGATCATTTTAATCAAGTCCTGATAAGTTCTCACTTTATGTTTCAGGGTGCTCTGCATTTTTAGGGTCTTAAGATTCGATGGTAACAGGAAAGGGAGGGCTTTTGGATTAATTTTGCACTTTATTATATGATAATGCCAAATTTTTACCCAGGTTGGAGATGACTTAAATTTGTCTGAGTTCAGGTTTGAAACTGTCAAAATTCTATTAGCACATATAATGTTGTAATACAATTGGAAATCAGGTAGTGTGAGACCGCCTTTCACTTTTGGATAAGTCAATTTGGAATTTGATAACCTGACCGCTTTTGGAAAAAAGAAAAAGTTGGCCAGTTCTTTGGAGATTTTGGTAAAGAAATTATTTGGAATAGTAAGACTGGATGCATTTAATCGATTAACAACCTTGGGAAAACATTCATTTTAACAATCGAAGCTTTGGACAACAGAGAGAGTTTCAGTTGTTGCCATCTGTGTATGTCTTGAGTAATTTTAGCCCACGGTTTAAGATTATTCTGAAAGAAGGAACTCTGACTTTGTTCAAATGAGATCCCAAGATAGTTAAGAGAGTAGGTTATACGAAAGGGGGAATCTGGAAAGTAATTAGTTTTATGATTTGTTGGGTTAATAGGGAAAATGTGGGATTTCTTGTAATTGATTTTATAGTAAGATACTGTAGAAAATTTATCAATAGCTAATAATTTATTCAGATCGGTGTTTGGATACTGGAAATAAAGGTTCAGATCATCTGCGTAGGCTGATAGTATGGTCTTATTGATAAGAACTAGCAGGGGAGTGTGACATGACTTCTGTGATACATGTGAGAAGAAAGGTTCAATAAAGATATTAAAAAGGTAAGCTGAAAGAGGGCAGCCTTGTCGAGTTCCACTGCTTATCTTAATTGTGTTAGAATATCTTTTATTAATATAAAGGTAGGCAAAAGTGTCTTTGTAGATGATTTTTATTATGTCGGAGAATTCTTTAGGTATGTTAAAGTGGGTTAAGGTTGAAAAAAGGAATTTCCAGTTGACCCTGTCAAAAGCTTTGCAGGCATCTAGGGTTAGTGCATATATTCGGTTTTTATATTTTTTTCGTTAAGTTTATTAATGAGTCAAGAGTTAAAGTGTTATCCCAAGTATGTCTATTCGATATAAAGCCTGCCTGGACAGGGGAAATAAAGGATGGTAGTACTTTAAGTCTTAGCCAAAATGGAGGAGAGTATTTTAATATCCACATTTATCAAAGAGATGGGTCTGTAATTGTTGGGATTAGTAATGTCTTGATAGTTTTTTTGGAATGAGTACCATTTGGGAATTATTCCAGTGATGATCAGAAATACCATTCAAAATGATAAAGTTAAAGACTTTTAAAAGGATAGATGATATTTTTGTGTTGAATGTTTTACAGAAATCTGATGTAAAACCATCTAGTCCGGGTGATTTGCCAGTTTTGGTTTCAACAATTTCTTGTAACTCGAGAGGCGCAGAAAGAGAGTTTCTTTGCTCTATGTTAAGTTTTGAGAATGTGAGATTGTTTAGGTAATTCTCTATTTGGTATGATTCTACAGTATCATTTTTTTGGCTAAATATGCTAGAAACAGAGTATAAAATAGATCTATAATATCTGAATCAGTATTGTAAATTTTATTTTGATAATCTAAGAGAGGGATTTTTGTACGGCCTTGTTTATTTTCAATAATTCTAGCTAAGGTTTTAGAGGGAATTTGAGCCCATTCGGAGTAGTATGCTAGGTGTCTCTGTTCTTGGAGAGAATAATTATAGTAGTGTAGTTCTAGCAGCTCTCTTTGAATATTGATAATCTTTTTTGTTAAAACTGGGTCAGAACACAATTTGAGTTTTCTAGAACAGATAATTTTGAAGTTAAATTGGTTTCTTTTAGTTTATTTAGCTTTTTACAATAGGAAGCCTTCTGGATTAAGAATTCTCTCAGTTTTGTTTTATAAGCAGCCCATTGTATAGCCAATGGAATATTGCAAAATTCAAAGTCCGTCTCGACTTCTAATAAGTTATTAATTTCTTGGATAATGTCTTTTTTTTAAATAATAAATTATTATTCAGAGTCCAGTTACTACAAACAGGATGTGATGATGAATTTTTTGTGAAATCCAAGCTAAGAGAAATTCTTAAGTGATCTGACAGGAATCTGGGCTCTGTGTAAAATTTTATCTCCAGATTCAATAGGGATTCTGAGATAAGAAAGAAGTCTAGACGGGACCATGTATTACAGCACTTTGTTTTTAGTTAAGTTACTACTAAATGAGATTGGAGCCACTAGATTTGTATCTAACATTAATTCCCTAACTGCAGTAGAGGCTTGATAGTTGTAGGATTTTGACTTGCTGGTGCAATCTAATACTGGGTCTATGACTGCATTCCAATCCCCTCCTATTATATACTGGTGATTTGGAAATTAACACAGAATATTATAAATTTCAAGTATAAAATCATGTTGTTTCATACATGGGGCATATAAATTCAGGAAGAGAACCGGTATGTTGGACTTTGGATTTATGGATATGAAGAGGCACCATCTTCCATTGTTGTCCGACTTATAACAGTGAATGTCCTCATGAAATTATTTTTTTTTTATAATAACCCCTTTTGAATTTGAGCTGTCCCCTGCAGCAATTATATTCTTGATCCATTTTCCCCATAGAGTCCTTTTCCCAATCCACTAAGCATATGAATTTCCTGCACGAAACACGCATTTGCCTGAGATTTAAATAATAGGTGCATTGTAAGGTTTTTTTTTTTTTTTCTATTGTTATGTAGGCCCCTAACATTCCATGAATCAATTATCCAATACATAAATTCTGAGTTAAGCGATTAGAAAAAAAGAAGGTAATATTGTCAGTATCCTGACTATGTTTAACCAGAATGAGCTGATTATAACCATTAATGTTACTGAAGGTCCAAATGAAAATAAGGAAGTTTTTCTTGAAGTGTACAAGAGAATGGTAGCAACAAACTCCTTCAACCTTAATCCCGTGCCTACCCACATAACCCTCCTAAATGGAGTATAACAAAAAAGTGGATGTACTACTAATAAAAATCTACAGCTACTCGCTAAAACTATATACAACAATATCAGTGTCTCAAACCTGATCGTCCTAAATCAAAAACCTACCACTCCACAGGACTCCATTCATTACTTGGTAACAATGGAAAGGAAGAACTCTTCTGATTGTACGAGAGTTACTGCAGAGCATCTTCCACTAAATCAAACAGAAATAATGACAAAAAGACCGGGAATTGTCTGACAGATCAATACTATAAAATAATATAATAAAATATAGGACAAGCTTTTGGTCTCAGACTAAATTTAAAAAGTAAATTCTTGCACAAAAAGTAAAGTTGTATGTAGTATGTAAGATTTATATTAAGTTGTTTAATATAAAATAGTTGCAATAAACGGTAAATGAATTTTGGTTTTAGGATTTACAGTAAGCTCGAACTAATTACAACTTTATGAAAGCAATCTTACCGCTCAGGAAACATAATATACCTGGTTAATTCAAAAGGCATTAACATGTTCTATAGAACTCAAAATAGAATATATACAATCCATACTTTCTACAGCCTAGACTGGTAGCAAAATCTAATCAAACTGATATAAAAAACACCAACATTTTAAACTACAAATCTGTTATCACGCATGTATAGAATTCCATTTAGATAATATACATGTAAAAGCTGTAAACTGCAGTGTTGTGAACCCATCTAAATCCTTGTGGGCATAGAAAGGTAGCAACAATTTAGAATAACAAAACTAGTAAAAGTACTGTAACATTTACCCAACATTTCTTGCATAGTATAACAAAACACTATATGAAATATAAACATAAATTTGCTTTGTTAACAATCTTGTTAACTTTTAATCTTATTAAACTTTGAGAAATGTACAACTGTCCAAAACAATCTGACCGTCCATTGTAGTCTGCAGAGAATTGCAACGGTCATGTGTAACAGTGACGTATGGTAGGGAAGCTCTATGCATGAAAATGAAAAGTATTTAAAGATGTGTGACCTTTTCTACTGTTATTGTTTTAACACTGAATCAGGAAAGTATATTATTCCTGTAGATTATTTGCTTATTGAGCTACGTTACCTGCTGGTATCTTAGAAGCATTTATTAGGTTGATAGATTAGTGCTCAGTAAAAATAGCATATTGTATGTATGCATTAAAATCTCAGGCATAGCCAAGTGCCTCTTTGGAATTAGCTGTGAAATTTTCAATCTGACTGTCTTGGCAACTAGTAGAATGATTTTAATTTGACTAGAAAAGGACAGATGGATGTTGTTGCATCCTGATATCCACCCATCACTTCTAACTCGCACAATATAAAAATTGCTGCTACTTCCAAAGGTTGTTCTTACCATAATAAAATAGAAAGAAAAAAAAACTATTTTGTCATGATCCATAATAGCTGACCATCTCAAAAAGATTTTGGTTTACAAATTAACTGAGAGGTATTATAGTTTTTATTTCTTAAAAGTAAAGAATGATTTTGTCTACTAGAATAATTTATATGCAATGTATGTCTTTTATCCTGAGGTCTAGAGCTGTGAGCTTTTGTCTGTCCATGTTATGCACCTTATACGACCCTAATGAGTTGCAATTGTTTGTCCCCATCTCAGAATACTGAGTCTCAGATGTGCAGATACACTGACAGGGTTGTCCCTGATCACTCCAGGTCACATTTCTTTACCCTTATTATATTTTCCTATTTCTTTATCTATTCCCGTTTCTTTTATACCACAAAAGTCTTGCCATAGCTGGACTTACTTTAGCTCACAAATATTAAAAGTTCTTAAGTGTTACACAGAGCCTAAATCATAATAATGTGGCTATTGCTAAAAGATTAACACTTAAGATCCACGTTTAGCCAGAACGAGATTTAGACTCACTTATGTCCTTAGACCTTAAACAAAAGAAAAACGATGAGAGCGAAGAGTAAACCTTGTAGACTGGAGCTTTTTCTTTCCACTAGAGCCAGTCGGATAAACGTGAATCCCTCGATGCAATTGTAAATTCCCCGGCTCTGAAAGCACAGCTTAGCGTGCTTTGGAGCTGAAGAAACGGAAAATGAGCTCAGGCAGGAGGAACCGTTTATCATGGCATCAAGAAGTTATGTGCAGGAAATGTCTTCCTCTGGACAACAAACCATTGAAGACTCTATTCCACTAGTGTATTTAGGGACATCAAGAGACCGAGACAATTAGCATCTCTTTGGATGAACAGTTATTTGGTGAAGAGAAGATATTTATTTAATGGGACAAAGGAGTGAAGCGATGCCCGTTATGTTAATATATAAAGCATCAGAGAAAAATTATTTTTCTGGAGAGTTACCGAAGCAACTGAGAAATGCTAACTTTGCTTCTTTAGGTGTGTTACCCTTCACAATAAAAGAAAACAGTCAGAAACTCGCTCCGTACTGCGCTGACCTGATTAAGAGATACCAAATTCCAAATGCAATATCCAAATGCTCTTATTTTCTACCACAATGAAATGAAAATTGCAGTTAACACCTTTTTGGCACTTTTTAACTATTCAACATTGAATAAAACAATAACTGAATCCAGTTCAGAATACAGCTGGAATAAATGGCATTTATTTAAACTGCATTTGTTTTAATATTGCTACACACTCAAGTGTGCTAGCTCGCACTGCACAGTGTGCACTTCAATTGTTTTTAGTGCTGTTTTAGCTGCTTTTCTGTAAAAAAAAAAAAAAAAAAAAAAAATCAATCCGGGGAGACGCACACTAACAAGCAGATGTTCCTTTCGTACAAAACAGATACCTCAGTGATGCAAAAGTAGTTGCACAGTATTTGTGTAGACTCTTTATTAACGCAGCTTTTTGTCTTTAAGTTTAACTAACTCATTATATGTCTGCTGTCACTGTCTGCAGGTACTTTACTTATTAATACTGTTATTATGGAAGACAGGAATAACGTCCGTATCAACGACAATAATGAGAGTTTTTGCAGCCCAACTACATGGTCAGACCAGTCTAACCCACCAGAGAAGCGAAAACGAAACATCTGTTATTATAATACAGAGTGGGAAAGGGAATTTTCATGGATACAAAAATGCACAGAAGATACAAAAGCTAGATGCAAACTTTGTGCAACATCTGGAGCATTTCTCCCCGGGCCTCCGCTGAAAACAGGCTCTGTGGAACCTAGTCGGACATTCCCGGTCAACAAATGTTAAATAAATAAAAATCATTCACTGTTGCATATGATGGGAAAAAAAGCAGTTACAGCACACCAAAGCACCAAAAAGCATACTACTTGTTTCGAAGCTAGTGCATCATCTCAACGACTGAAGGCATTTTACACATCGACATACAGTACGGCATCTCACAAAGTATCCCTAGCGGAAATTGCTGAAGTGTATCATGGAATTAGACATCATATTTCGTATAATGCACAGGACTGTGGTATCAAAGTTATTAAGTCTGTAAATGATGACTCGGAAATAGTTAAAAAGATGACCTGCAGCCAAACAAAAGTTTCCGCCACTGTCAACAATGTTTTGTACCCATTTTCTCTAGAAGTTGTCCTTGATAAGTCACATGCTGGTTTGCCATTTTCCATTGCTACTGATTGTAACAAAGGGAACCGTAAATTCTGTCCGGTTGGTGTTCAGTTCTTCACCTCACAGAATGGAATTTTTTCCGTGTTATTGACTTTTACGAGGATGCATTCGAAGACTCTAAGTCAGTTAAGAATCAACTCTGTAGTGTTTTAACAGAATGTAAATTGTCTTGGCAAAATGTTACCGCTTATGCCACAGATAATGCATCGGTAAACTATGGCATAAACAACTCAGATTATCAGAAGTTAGTTTCAGAAGAGAATCCTACAATTATTGCAGCATGCTGCAATGGCCACATTATGCATAACTGTGCGAAAAATGCTTTAAAGGTCATGTCACTTGATGTTGAAAATTTCGTCATGAAAGTGTTTGCTGAATTCAGTAACTCTGCATTGAGGCGAGCAGAACTGAAGAGCTGCTTTGATTTCTAGGAGTCTGAATACCACAAGATAATCGGACATGTTCCAACCCGCTGGTTGAGTTTGTTCAAGGCTCTTGACGGAATTTTGCTGGGCTGGATGCCTTTGAAAATGTATTTCCTGTCTCAAGGAGAAGCTGATTGTCAAAGTGATATGGAAAATGTTGAAGGACCAGGAAAACAAACTGGCACCAAACGACAGCCCAACAAAGTCGGAGCTGTATCTGTATTTTACACACTTCTTTATGTCATTCTTAAGAGAGACAATTTTAAAGCTTGAGAACAAATCAACAACAGCTTGTCAACTGTACGGTATAATGGAACAGTTTAAGCAGTCTCTGCAGCATAGGACTGATGACAAATTTTTTGGTATGAAGGTAGCATTTGCTCTGCGCAAAACTTATCTACCACAGCAGTTCGTTGAGAAGTTCATAACTGAGGCTCTGAATGTATACAAGCGACCAATGACATATTTGAACAAATGGTTTGCATTCAAACATTCCCTGTATCGTCACTTCAAGTCACTGTCTTTGACCAGTGTCAAGATCGCCTTCGCTTGAAGTGATTGACAATTGGATGCAAACTCCTCTATCCACCCACCATCCATCAGACAGCCTGCATGATGAAGTGTGAGCTCTTAGTGAAGTGTTTGACATTATCCACAGCTGTGCAAGCACAGCTGAGGCTTGGTGTAAGTTTTTCGAGCACAAGTCCGCACCAAATATGTTGAAACTTGTTCAGCACAATGTCTGTTCCAGTCTCCAATGCATCCGTTGAGCGTGTGCTTAGCATTATGAATAACATTTGGATGGATGAACGAAACAGACTTATGTCAGAATCAGTTAAAAGTGAACTGTCAGTTTTCTTTAACCTGCCATACTCCTGCACTGTGTTTAAGTCTGTTATTTCACAGAACAAGTGCCTGATCAGGACTGCTCAGTCGGACTCCAAATACCACAAATGTGGAACTTCAACTGAACTATGCACTATTCCTAACAAATTCTAAAAATGGACACTCCTATACACAGTACCCAAACTGTGACCACATTCCAACTATGAATGTACATACAAGTGCATGCAAAGTATGGCTGTACAACTCCCTGACCACCACCACAGACACAGACCAGAGCTGCTCCACAAGAGTTCAGACAGAATGAAAGAACAGGTCTTTGGGAGCATAATCTGTTGTCCACCCTCTCAGTCCTTATAGGTGAGGGATGCTATCAAGTCACAAAGTTATGATCAAAAAATTTCCACAGGCACAGTGGCACACAGTGACAGAGGTTAAGAATGTTTCAAACCCTCAGGTCTACACAGTTCAGTCCCATCCACTGGTTACTGTATGAAGTTTGAAAATTCTGAGTGAGCTTTCTTTGTCTACTTCAGTCTGTTCCTGCCTTCCAAAAATAAATTAGCTGATTGATTATTTTAGAGTCTGTACATATTTAATTTTCCTTGCTCTTGTGGCCTGGGTCATGGTTGAAAAGGGTCAAAGGACCAGTTCATTTACTCAGCAAATGAATAATGCACAGAAGTTAGCCTACTCCAACGCACGTATTAGGCTGCATAATTGACAGACTTCTAACATTTATTTACATCAGGAAGTAGCAATCACAGCAAAGCAGGCCAAACTGAAATGAGCCTAATGGATTTGTTGTCAAGACTAGCCCTGACTAGGTTTCCCTGCAAGTTTGCAAAGGACAACTGGCCATTTTATGAATGGCCAAATCGGTTCAGTTTCTGAATGAAAATTCGGCAAACTGAGCTGTGTGAAGAAGGAGGAGGTACAATGAGGAAGAAGTAGGATGGAGGAGGTTACTAGGGAGCAAGAGGAGGATTTAAGGAGTGAAAGTGAAAAAAAAAACATCTATGACATGGCACTTGACCACCAGTGGAATCTGTGGAGATGCTTTAGACACTGATTAATGTGAATGAACAACTCATAAGAAGCCAATGTTTGAGTTGCTTATTTACATTTTTTATAGGACATTGCTCATGTACAAGGAACACTTTTTAAAATATTAGCAATGTTAACCTGAGAAGTTGACAGAAAAACTGGATGCGTGAGCTGCACCTATCTCTTTGGCATGTACTTGACCAGACACATACAACAGCTGGAACATATTTAAAGCTTCCTTACTAGAAGAATCCAGTGTCTAAACACATCGTCTTATACAGATCTCCTTAAAGCCCTATCACTATACCGGGTCTCCTACAGGTTACTGAGAGAGAATGTCTGGCATACATGGCATCCTTAGATCCAGCACTGATTGATGGACCTTTTGGACATCCACAAAACGAACAGTATCAGAACCATTAGATCCAAGGATTTAAATTTTGCTTGTGACATAAATAGGCCATGTGATGTTGATGAGACAAATGCGTCTCAGAGAGGGTCCCCATGCACTGGAACAAGCTTCCCAGCCATGTGAAGCAGAGTCCATCCCTAGGCTAGCCCTATTTAAGCATAATTTTGAGTCTTTGAACAATAGGTGGGAAATTGGAAATCACCCTGTTGCCATTGCCAATGTACAATGCCACCTGTTTTTTTCTGGACTATCCCCACAAATCAAATCAATTCTATGGTAGTCAGGAAAACACTGTACAAACTCCATTTTTCTGTTTCACAAAAGGAAACAGACTATCAGTGTTTGTTACAATTGGCTGATTTACTATGCTTTTTTACAGAAAAGCATAGTAAACCAGCTGAAAGAAGGCATCTGGAACAGATAAAGAGGGCGTTCCCATTGGTTGTCACTGTGATGTCACAAAATGGGTGGGGCATGGATTGGAGAGTGGGTGGGAATGGGTGGGGTTATGGGTGATGAGAGGGGTGTGGCCTTAGTCCAGTTTTAGCCACAAAGAAACATGGCAACCCTAGGACCAACCAGTATTACCATCACATTTGTTTATCCAACTCTCAGAACAAACTGCCACCTTTTTTTTATTCTTATTTCAGACTGCAATCATTGCACCATGACTAATCCCATAACTCCTTATAATTACCACTGGTAGAAGAAATTACAGAGAAATACTTCAAACACTTAGAGCTCGCAAGAAAGACAAAAATTACAGACAGAACAATCCCACTTTTTGCATACTTGTTCAGGAACAGAAAAGGCTTAGAGACCACTCGTGCCATTAGTAAAGTCCTGCTCAGTCATTCACCAAGCAGCTGGATTCTCCAGAAATGAAGGCAATCTGTTCTTTAAGGCCCACTTTTAGACCCTCATGGCTTCTCAGCAGGAGGGATTGAGTAAATCTCCCTTCCCCACCTCTTTTGTTAATGTACTTAACACCACTTATTACACTAATTGAACAAATGGTACAAGAGCTGTGACAGTGCAAAAGAAGGATACAACTCCAACATCCAGGGTTCAGTTAGCAGTTAAGGGGCTAGGCAATGCTGGAGTATGGGTGTGCCCATTGCAGGTCGGGGGTGTCACAGCTGTCGCATGACATCACTCCTTGCCAGAATAATGAAGACAGAAAGGACACAGTTAAACAGGTGGGTGACATGGTGTACAGGACTGTGCACTTTTCCTCGATATGCAGTTTAAGATAATCATAAGCAGAGAATGAATGTGCGTGAATCTGCACTGTTAATATATGTATGGCTTTGCAGCATAGTTTTATACAGTTAAAAGTTTTATTAGCCTCACTGCAGCACCTTAAGCTGTGTCTGTAATGAGTTTCATAACAGACATTGAAGGGAGTTGATTAAATAATCTACTGAGGTCAGTTGTTAGATAAGGGGACTTATTTTTAAGTTTACCTAGAGACTGTCTTCCTTCAAGCAGCTTCTTCATGAGAAAATGCTAGGAGTGTCAGACGTGAAGAAAAAAGTGTACTCAGAATGTTTTGGTTCTAGCAACATTTGTGACAGAACATACACTACAGAGTCAGAATTAATTAGATATAAAAGATCAGAATTCTGTTACATGCACAAACTTTCTACTTATGACATTGTTCCTTTCAGTATATGACAAAATAAACATGTACTTCAAACCTATAGAGATGAAACTAAAAAACTAAGTTACATAACTGTACAATGATCTCGTCGGCACAGTGGAGTGTAATGCACATTCCATTTTAATTAGTGAAGCACTTGCTAAAATAAGTAGATTTGAACAAAAACTCACTGAAACTAAGACAGAAACTGAAAAGTGGTAACTGATTTTAAAAATGGTCACGTATCTTCATGGCCCAATCAGAAGTGAGATTTTAAAATAGCTGTTTAAGCAGCAGACACTCCCTGCAGGTCAAAACCTATACTTCCAACATCGGATACAAGTGTTCGTCGTGCTACAAATGTTACCATCGAACCCACAGACGTTCCTGCTAATTTTACAGCTTCAAACTTAACATTGGGTGAAAGTGCTTTATGAGAAGCTACTGCAAATGCAAACACCGTTTCTGCTTTGGACCTCCTGGACTTCCCTTTACTCCAAAAGGCTCCTCTGTCACTACTGCCCATATTAAAAGTCTTACCAGTTATTGAGGTTGGCTGAAGAACAATGCACAAGAGGAAAGGCCAGTTACCAGGAGTCAAACAAAATGTTAATACAATCGAAATGCATGTTAAATAAATTTGAATACAAAGTCCTTAACAAACGCTTGGCATTTGTACCTGCAGATACTATGGATATTTCGCAGGCATTAACAGAACTTGAGCTTTTTGTTAGAAAACGTAAAGACTTCTAATTTTCAATCTGGTTACCAGCAAGATACTAACTCTTACTTAGTAGCAGCATTTTAGTTCCCTTAAATAGTAATTTTGTTTAAAGTTGAGAATGAAATCCGAGTTATACAGCTCAAAAAATAAGTGATTTTATAATCTAAGCAAGGAAGAATATCAAGCAATAGTTTCACTATATAATGAGGAAATGATTGTAAAACCTGCTGATAAAGAAAGGGGCACTGTAGTATTGGAAGCTTCATAGTATACAAACACCAAGTTAGAAATGCTAAATTCAGATGACTATTAATAACAAAGGCAATGGTAGTTAAAATTATTAATGAAGTTAATTCAAAGATTTCTACATTATTTCATAACTGAGACATTTCAAAGGAAATATTTGTATACCACTATTATTTACAGAATACCAAAGATTCATAAGTCTATTATGTAACCCATCCCCAAGACTACTGTAGCAGCAAGGGATTGGGTTACTGAATCCATCTCAAAACATCTGGAAGGTCAACTGAAAGGGATACTAGAAACGTCTACTACTATTGTAAAATATAGCAATGATTTTTTAAAACAACTTTAGGAATGGTCTACAAATAATTTTATCTGTTATGTGGTCACTATGTGTTGACTCCTTTCACATCGATTCCAAATGAGGAAGGTATTGTTAAACAATACATTTTACAAGTCATCTCTATGCAATGCAAGTGTGAATTTATTATGTACAGTACTGGATATTGTATTTATCAAATAACATTTTTCTTTTTCAAAAATGTTTTTTTAACAAATCAATGGCGTAGTCCCATGGCTAATACGCCAATACTGTGATAAATTCATGGGAGTATAAATGTGTCCTGTCAGGAGTAACAAAGGAGTATTTTCAGAATGTATTTCTTTATAAATATGTGAACAATTTATTCCTGATTTGGGACGGTGCATTACACAAACTTGATTTAATTTCTTATCTACACACTACTACGACTTTAAGATTCAAGAAGAAAGTACTTTGCAAACAAATAGACTTTCTAGATATAACTAAGTACGTTAAGGGACAGAGACTACATTAAAAAAGGAGTTTAAAAGATGCAGCTATCTCTTTAGGGACAGCATGCACCCCCCTCTCTTATATTTGACAATATAATTAGAAATCAAATGACAAGTCTTGTTATGCTAAATACACAAGATGACATAATGAAGGCTCAAATCGAGCAGATGGTACTATATTTAAAAAAAAAGAGGTCATCATTCCAACACACTAGAACGCTTTAAGGAAGAAATTTTATGCGACAGGCAGAAGCAGCAAAGACCAATATTTTCTGATAGTCATATGATTGGAAACTCAAGTGCTAATAAATGTAAGAGAAGAACTAATAATTAAATACCAAAAAGATATGAATAATAAAGCTATGAACAGTTGCAGATATATTCTAACACATGATCAGAACACACCTAAAATTAAAATATCACCAAAAACACTGGCAAATACCATTTCAGGTCCCAGAGTTAAGACATCTTAATAGAAGGTCCTACATTTAGCTATAAAAAAATCTACTTTAAAAAATAGATAACGTTACAAGGAACAAGTTAAAACAATTAATTGCAAGTTCTATAAAAATGGGTACATATAAATGAAATAAATGAGTTATAAATAGCCGAGTTCAAAGGTTTAATTTACTTCTTATATTATCTACTGGTCACCTTTTGTTTCCTAATATTATGTCTATATTACCTCAGTTTGTTTAGATAAATGTCTTATTGTGAATGTCTTATTGTGTTGGGTTATGTCATTTACTATACAGTACATAACCAGTTATTTTTTCTTCTGTCATGACAGGATGATATAGGCAATTTATGTTAAATGTCTGTATAATGTTTTTCACTTTCTTTCATTGTATACTGTTTTTTTTGTCATTGCTGTTAACATTTAAATCTGAAAATGCAATAAAATATAAGTTGGAAAAAAAATGAAATAACTGCATTTTTTGTAAGAACATATACAAACCAATAAAACAATTTTGTATCCCCTAAAATAAACTGTTTTTACACTACAAGCTTGCAGTACACGTGAAACAAAAAAAACTTGTACATATGGTTAAGTGTTGTAAATGCAATACCTATTACATAGGTAAAACCAACCAGAAGCTTAAAGGAAGAGTATGTAGCCATTTGTCTGAAATCAGACAAATGGAAAATAACGCTTTGTATAAACACACATGATTTCACATGCAATAACCGAATATATTACAGGGAGAGAGAAGTGAAGAATCTAACAGAAAAAGAGGAAAGCAAATGGATTATGCATTTTAGGGCACAACATCCACAACCTCTAAATGAAGCTTTTAGCATTAAATCAATGCTGAAAGAAATGCATGATAAAATAAAGATAGTCTTTTTTAAAGAAAAGCTTTTTTAAACAAATATATTCAAATGCATGTAATTAACTGTTAATTGTTTTGTTGTTGGATGTTTTAATGATTGTATAAATGTGGCTTTACCTTTTAGGAAAGCTTTGACTGAAGAAGCATTCTTTAATGTGAAAGTTTTTACTTGCAATTAAACTCTCTTCATTATATTCGTGGCTCCAGAATACTTGTTTAAATATTTGTTTTATTTGCTTAGTGAATCTGGACTTATAACCCTGAGTATTTGCATTTTTGTTCACAGCGTCAACAAGGGCTTATTTTCTCCAATGGGGTCTGTTCTTTGGCACTGCAAAAATTTTGACTGGACACTGGGAAAGTGGTTTGACAGAGTCCAGTTCCTTCCACACTCAGTGAGAGACTAGGTCGATAAGCTCATCAGCCATGGGAGTCGCCCAAGACGTAGATGGGCCAGAACCAAAAGCTTCCAGAAATACTGACTCCTCTGGGAAGAGGTTATCTGAAGAGCATCCACCCTTCTGCTTAAGAATCTGTAGAATGTCTCAAATAAGAAGTCATCTGGTGGAGATCTGGGGGACCATTCCCCTTCGAAGTCAGTATCCTCTGGGAAAGATTCCATAGGGAATCTATGCGCCTCCTTTTGCACATTCTCTTGCAAGGAATCTCCTTAGTTGGATGCTCTAGGAAGGTATCCAAAGAGTGCGGAAGTTCCTCTACGGAAGCTAGCTGGTGCTGGCCATCTTGTAGAGTAGATCTGTTGGGATCAAAGCTCAGATCTTCTGGGGGGGGGACAGGTGTGGGATCCAAGGGAGAGAGAAATCAAATCTCTTGGGTGAGAGAAAACCTTCTCCACCACCTCTAATGCAGAAAGACCAGGAGAAGCCATGACAGGCCACACCGTGGCCAAAACCTCCAAAGCAGCCAAGCCTCCAACCTGTCCAGATCCATGACCTGAACTATAGAGTACCACAGCTCTTAAGGACAAGGATGGCTCCGGCATCATTTAAGTAGACCCTGGTCCCCCGGATCCAATGCGAAGCTTCAAGCTCCAGGACTCATCCCATTCCAAGGGGATAGGAGCAGAACCAGTAAGGGAAATGGTCAGAGTCAAGACCTAGCAAGTCTTCGGAGCTGGCACCAACTCTCCTGGAGCTCATGGATCCAAGGGCTCCAAAGCCATGGGATGGACTGGAGAAGAAAATATCACTACATGAAAAGGCTCATGGATCCAATGGTAGAGATGGAATAACCCCATCTGAATGTGAGCACTGAGGAATTTCCTGGGTTTATATCATAACATCGAAGTTGTAAAACTTTGAATGTTATAATATCGAACCCAAAACAGCGAATGCTGAAAACAGCGAAGCTGCAGAACATAGACTTCTTTCCTAGGGAAAGAATTTGGTGGGCTGTTTCTGCCGCTTCCCTATTTTCTCCACTGTGATGCGAAGGTTACGGACCGGGTTAAGGTGAGTGTGGGAATGGGATAGTTAGGGACATTAGGGTTAGGGAGCGGGTAAGAGGAGTGTGTGACAGTTAGGGGTCTTAGGGTTAGGGAGCGGGTAAGGTGAGTGTGTGATAGTTAGGGGCCTTAGGGTTAGGGAGCGGGTAAGGTGAGTGTGTGACAGTTACGGACCTTAGGGTTAGGGTTTGGGTTCAGGTAAGTGGATAGATAGTAGTGTATTTACGGTTTAGTGTAGGGTTAGAAGTAGGATTTTAAGTATATATGTGTGGATTACTTTTTTTGGTGTGCTTGTGTTTCTCGGAACAGCAAATTTTTTCCCTGGGAAAAAATTTGCTGTTCTGAGTTTTCGATTATATCACATTTCGAAATTCCAAGTTTGGGCTTATGGTGTTCGATATTTTGGGATTTCGATTATGTGATATAAATCATTTCCCTATCATTCTATCCATGTCAGCCTTGGAAGGACTTCTGGAGGATCTAACTGGCAAGGGAGTGGACTGTGACCTTGAATGTTTCCTCAGTGTCGTTTGAAGGAAAAATAGGAATAGGGCTGTGGAGATACTCGGTCAACTGTGAAGCAGGTATGCAAGCACTAGGAGATTTTGATAAAATAATGGTCGAATCTGAGGTTTGTGGATCCTAGTGCTTGGGAGATTTTTTCAGAATTACAATCTGATCAGAGGACTTAGGATCCGATGGTTTCCTTTTAGAACCTGAAGAAGCTGCATTTGAAGGTCTTCAGATCTTCTGAGGAGGCTCCAATGAAGCCACAATGGAAGAAGAGGTCTTCAGAGATTGGGTAGGGGATTCTCTTTAAAGGCTTTGAAGTTTTAGGATGCTTACTGGGGGGTTTCAGATGAAGAGAGAGACATCAATCTAAACTACCAATTTATTTCTTTTATTTGAAATTGCCCTAGAGTTAAACGTGGCACAAACAAGGCAGTAAGTATTCAGGTGTGCCGCTCCTAGGCAATAAATGCACTCCCTGTGGGCATCAGAATTTGGAATTTTGGGTCCGCGGAAGTGCATTTTTTAAAGCTGGTTGGTTTCTTGGCCATAACTGATAATATGAGAAATGGAAAGAAGAAACTTTTCTTAAACCAGTACACTACCAGCAATGGCAGGAAGAATACCCTATACAGAGTAGGAAAAAGTATCCATCTTTCCAAACATGGGTTGATTTTTAATACATTTAGCTTCTGTATGATGACAGCAAGGGGAATGGCGTTGAAGGCCTTGGCCAGGGTTAAGATGACCAGTGTGTATTGCAGGTCTACGGTTAAACACTGTAACCCCTTTCAAAGTGTACTAGATACAGCAGACAGGAAAAACCCTTAATGTCAAACTGCTGGGGGTCAAATCAAATAAGATTATTGATATAACAGTTCTTGAAGTCAGTTAAAATGCATTTTATGGCTTTGCAGATGAGGCTTGTAAAACTGACAGGTCTGTAATTACCTAGTCAGTAGTAAGACTATCCATATGGACAGGCATCATGACTAAAGTGCACCATTCATCAGGAATGAAACCAGTAGATGAACTTAGGTTTAACAGTTTAAAGAGTGGTTCTGCAAAGACATGTTTAACACTGTTAAGTAACTGGGTATATTGTCAAGTCACATGAAGAAAGGATTTTTGGTCTTCATTAGCACTTGATGATCATTAAAGACACTTAAAAGGTAAGAGACACCAGTATTTCAAGGCTATGGATAGAAGTTTTGGGGTGAAGTTGATACTGAATTTGTTTGCAAGGATCCTGGCAATGTCTACTGGGTCACGGTAGGAGGTGTAATTTTGAGCAAGTTCACAGCAATGTAATGCATTTTTTTTTAGTTTTCTAACACAGCTAAAAAGTATTTAAAATTATCTTCAGTTTCACAGGCCAACCTAAGTTAATTGGCTGTTTTAGTGGACCGGACACTAGTTTTCAGTATTTTTGTAATGCTTTTGATATGTTTCATGGAGTGTGGGGTTTGGATTTGCAGGAGTTTCTTTCTTTTGTCGTAGAGTTCATTTTATGGTAATCAACCACCAGGGTGGCTTATTTTTGAATTTCCCATGACCTGTGTTTCTGGTAGAGACTGCTAGCTTTCTATGCATTTTATTTCTAAATGGGTGTCAAATTCCTTAGTGAAACTTGCAGCTGCACCACCCCCCAATTTTGATAAAAAACAACTTTCTGCTGTATTAAGGTCAGGGATGGTGCAGCCAAAAGCGAATTTTGATACTTCAGTGTGGGTTGAGAACGGCACATATGTAGTATATAAATTCAGCAGCATTTGTTGTAGGGGCTTCTGGGAGTTTAAGAGAGAATGTCACATGTTTGTGATCAAACTTCAATGGAGAGGTAGAGATCAAAAGTGTGGGCTCTTGTTTCCGCAAAAATGAGGTTAAAATGCTGTCTTTTCTAGTAAGTTTATTAACTCCTCAATGAGGTTTTTAAGTCTACGAATTTTGGGGTATATCTTACATGAAAAGTATAGGTGTACCAGCTTACTGAAGTCATACAAAACAATCAGGAGTTTCTGCCAGTATGGAGATTTAGAAGACTGTGTTAATCTTAGACGTTCATAAGGGACAAAGAAGGTGTTCTGCAGCAAACTATTAGATTACAATTAATCCTGTCTAACAGGATCTGTATTTTAAGGAGTTCAGTTTGCGGGTTCATAGGGATCCTTGCAAATATGGAGCCTCCACTGCAGTTGACATATAATCTGAAGATGTAAAAAACACAAAATGCAGGTATAGAGGACATGTTCTGTTTACATTTAAACCACCTTTCAGTAACTATGGAGAAATAGATGCTTTGCAAATGCAGGAGTGTCTCTGTATCAGGGAGTTTATTATTTAGACAGGGTGTTGAGGAGGGTGACCGTAATGAGATGCGACTAAGCTACAGACGTGTTAGTTACGTGGGAAAGTCCACCAACTGGATTTCCACTAAAAGAGGCACTGGGAGCAGCAAAGGCTTAAAGGAGAACTATGCCACTAACTGAAAAAAACATGTTTACTTTATCAAGTTTTCATGTTTCCTACATTTTAACACTGCTTTTGTACTCTACATACTTTTGTTATATTTTTAAATGCAATTCAAGAGTCTGTCTGTATGGGGGCCAGTTTCTTGACTTTATTTTAGTCTACCTCTAAGTAACTCGCATTGCAGTATTTGGCTTTAAAATATTACAACATAGTCCCAAGCTCCTGTCAATGCACTGACTTTACATGTTTTCACACACAGCCTGCTTTCTTTTAGTCACTCAGGTTTAATTGCCATTTGTTGATTTTCAAGGACTACTTGAAAGACAAACAGAACAGTATTCTCAGCACACGAGCTTTGCCTCCTGCTGTGAGCTTTCAATCACAGCAGCAAATGGCTCAAATTTGACACTCTTGACAGATAAGAGGGGAGGGGAGATTAGTTTATGGACTACAACTCGGGCATAACAAAAGAATGGAAATTGGCCACCTTACAAAGAACAAGTAGTAACAGACAATGAGAATACTATTGTGTGTGATTATCCTCATCTTGATGAATGCTAGTGTCTGCAAGGGAGTTGATGACAGCCCCAGCTTGCAATCATCTGCAAACTTCGTCAACCATAAACCTTCAGTGTTTGCTTCCACTTCAGAAAAATGGATGCAAAAAAGTGAGCCCAGTAAAAAGCTCCCTGGGGGACACCCCTCGCGACTGGCCTCTTGGTGGAGGTGGCCTTACCAATTTTAACCTCCTGGGTCCTATCACCGAGCCAGTTAGCTATCCAATAGTTAAAAGGGTTTACACCTAATTCAAAAGAAAAAAATGCCTGCTGGACAGAGGCACAAGGAACTAATCCAAGGGAGCAGCAAAAGCCAACACATTCTGGCTAGGCTTATAAATCCCTTCAGGCAGATAGCCTAGTACCTACCTATGAACCTATTCAGTGAGCTTGTCTATAATGACAGACTGAAATATTGTGTCAAAAGCTTTAGCCAGGTCAAGGTAAGCTGTGTGCACATTCTTGCCTTCATCTATTGCTTTGGTGACCCTCTCGAAGTCCACCAGATTTAATAGGCAAGGGTAAGCACTCAATATATATTCTGGACCTATGAAATACAATCCGATGGGTTAACTGCATTTAAATAACTTGGTGGGAGTAACTTTGCATATTACATTTTTGTGCTAATAGCTGCAATGAAAGAGGTGAGGGAGGGAATTTTATTCCCAAATTAACACAAGGGGAGACAGCACAAAACAAGTTATGTACTTATCATAATGACAGATCTGTGTTTGTTCATTTTTGTATAGTTCAACTTTGGGTTGCTGGATATGACTGGATTCAATCTCACCACCTTCTGAAGTTGTGGATCTGTAGCCGACCCCCTCACCACCCATAATTCTCTCATCTCTACTGAATTAACTCAGATCAAGTTTGCCGACACATACTCAACATTACTACTCCTACAACTGAATAAACCTTTAAGATATCACAGCTGAGAAACATGTTAATACCACATTAACATACAAAAAGGAAGTTCTTAACAGACAGGGTCTTCATAGAGGCAGGTCCACTCACCAGTAAACGGATAGTGACAATGTTGGAAGGGAAAGAAGAGAGATGTTGAACTGGATGAAAATGAGACAACACATATCTACTATTATAAGTACATAACTTTTGTATCTGCTGTTGTCTATTTTCATCCAATTCAAGCATTGTGACAGACTCTCAAACCTGCAGAAAGCACCTGGGTGGCAACAAGGAAGGGTATTCCTGAGAATAGTGAATCTAAAGGATGAACATGCTCTTGTCTGCACATCCAATTTGTAACGAGATATAGAAGTATAAACTGTGGACCATGTCGCTACTGAACATCAATGGGAACTCTCTTCAAAAATGCTGCAGAAATACCCCCGCTCTTGTGTAGTGAGCTTTTTGTTTCATCTGTAGGGGTAATTCCCAGACCTTGTGCACAAAGGAAATGCAGTCCAACAGCCATTTAGAAATTATGACTTTGTATCCTTCTCTAAACTGGGCAAATGTATATCCAAATAGTTGGATTTGACCTTCTTACATTCTTGGTACGATGTAAATAGAATTTGAGCTGTCTGTGAACATCTAGTGTGCACAGTAAATATTCCCCATTGTTTGAGAACCAGGGGAAAAGAATGAAAAAAAAAATCAACTGACTGATTCAAATTTACTACAAATGTCACCTGTGGTAGGAAGTAAAAATGTATTCTCAATGTTACTCTGTCTTTATGGAAAAGGAAGTATGGTGATTTGCAAGACAGTTCAGTTCCTATACTTCAGAAATCTGTCTACCACATGTAACTGCAACCAGAAAAACTGCCTTCTGTGAAAGACACTACTTAGGCTGCTGGTTCAAAAAGTTTCTGGATTAAGGCATGAAGCAAGACAGTGATGTCTCATGGGGGAAATGGATCCCTAACTGGGGGAGGGGGGTCTGACCAAGAAAGCACTCCTGCAAAAGCTTTGGAAATTTTAAGAGAGGTAATAGAGGAGTCCATTAAGCCCTGTGAAAAAAATGTAAACGCACCCATCTGTACTCTGGCATTGAAGAAGCTAGACCCTTTCTGAAAAAGTTCTGATAGAAAATCTTAAGATCAGTGAAAAATGAGTATAAAAAAAGATACAATCCTCTCAGAGAAGCCTAAAAAATAATTTCCACTTACTTTGATAAATATTTTTGTTAAGACTGTTTTTGTGAGACAAAAATAATATGAACCTCAAATGAGGAATGCCTGGCATCTCTGGCTACTGCCAAAAGTGAAATAACCATGTGGTCAATTTTAAGGCTTCTAGATCTAGTAGAGGCAACCTGAATGGGTGACTCAGTAGATCCAGTGTGGGATCCAACATCCTAGGAGAAAGGAAGGAGAATTAAACCTTCAAAGGCCAAAAAGGAGCAATGAGGATTGCTCTAAGTCTTTCACCTCCTGGCTTTCTGGATAAAGTCTGTCAAGAGTGGAATCAGGGGAAAGGTGTAAATGAGACCAAAGGGCCAAATGCGAACTACAGCATCCTTCAGTGACTTTTCCTTTGAAGTGATTAAAGCAAAGTAACTGCTCCACTTGTTCAGGTAAGAGACAGAGTTCACAGCAAGGTTGGCCCCAGTGGCTGAAAATCCTGTCTGCATTGTTTGGTTGAGGGGCCACTCATGAGGCAGTAGGATCAACCTGCTCAACTGGTCCGCTAGTACATTTGACATCCACATAATGTACAATAATAAGAAAATTATGGGAAGACATTGTCCATTGCCACACTCTCGTAGCCTCCTGGCAAAGTGAATATGATCATTGTTTTCCCTTCTTTGTTGATGTACCAGACCACTCCCCATATTGTCATGAAAAGCCTGCAACCTAGGAGGACTGCTGTCATCTCCAACACAGCGATCTTAATTGAAATGCCACACCCATCCCCATCCCAGTAGGCAAGCGTCCATGGCTACTGTGGGCCGGAGAATTGGTGGATAAAAAGGTCTTCCTTCCATTACTGACAGAGGTTATCCACCATTTGATATGATCTCTGCAAACCTGAGAGATGAAATCTAGCATAGACAGGGTGCAGACATTGCAACCACTGGACTGAAAAAGTTCATATAAAACTCTCACATGGTATCTCACTGTGAAGAGATTAGACACAGTCATCTGTGCTAGCATGTATGGCAGAGTCTTTGTACATAATTTCAGATGAACATATGTATTCTATGCCAGCATGACTAGCTATGATATTGTAAATAAGTTCTTACATGTTGACTTATCTGTTTGTACAGAATGTTTTAAAGACTTGAACAGTGTCTTTTTACATTTCTAACTGCACGGTTGTGAAGAAAGATTCTAAAGGCAAACTGTCTCAGATTCAGCTGATCTGCAGACAATATCATCGGAATGTTGACAGTTGCTGTGTGTTACTGCCAGAAGCTGAAAGACATGAAGAAACTTTTAGTAAACAGCTGCTGATTTTCAAAATATGAAAAAAAATTAAAACTGGAATAGATGTGACAAGCTAGTCTAAAAAAGAGCTGGCTGAAGTCAGTTACAGTTGTCAGTTACAGAAGTCAGTTGCCAGTTATAGCTGCAGTTACAGAAGTACTGTGCAGTTTATACCCAAAAAGGACTTGCCAAAAACTGTAAGCCTGCCTTTACTCTACTGTAATAACAGTTTAGATAAGGGACAGTGTTCTTGAGTCAGAAAGGAAATTATAACTAATCAGATGTTTACTAAATGTTGGATTTCTATCCTATAGTACTGATTTCATTTTCCTTATGAATGAGTTCTGTTTATTAGAAATTACTGTTTTATATTTTTAATTTTGCTCACTGTTAAATATTATTAACTTACATTGTGGCCGGTCAATCTGTTTTCTTTAGTAAACAGAGTGTGTATATACTTGTCTTGATAACTTTCGAGACCACTCCGAAAGCCTGGCTGTTTAGGTAATTTGCTTCTATTTGTTTTAATATCTAATTTTAACAACTGGACACCCTTCTAAAGGGCATGAAGATATTCCAATTGTTGGCAACATTACTGTATTACTTTGGGAAAGGGACACTGCTGGAAATCTGTCAGGCTTTTCCAGAATTGTTAGGATGTGCGAGACAAAGTGTGAGTGAGGTCTTAAACTAGGACGCACTGCTCTGGTATGTAATAAGGAGTTATACTAGGGGTGGACAGAAGTATACATCCAGTCCCAAACTACAGAATGTGTTGTGCTCTTACGGAAAAATTATGAATATTACTCCTGTTTAACTGACAGTCTCACATTGGAGTCAGTAGTGAGGATTGAAGCTCCTTAGTTACTGACCCAGGATAGTGGGAGACATCACTTTATTGTTGGCAGTCCAGTAAGGTATTGTCTGGGCATCACATTATTTAGTGGCAACACAGTGGGATATTAACTGGACATCACACTCACCATGGGGGGTAATGTGATGATAGAAATCACCAAACCTAAAAGATGAATCAACCTTGCTTGAGGAAAAGGATGCTGAATCACATGAGAGGCTACTATCTGTAAGGACAGCACTCTGGTACTTAAATGCTTGGCAATTTGAAGAACTGTGCTGACAGGACATCCTACAAACTATTTGTTGTGTGGGAAACAGATGGCTTTTTGATTTACTGTGTTCTCCAGTAAGTCTGTAAGGCAGAGCAGCAGTTCCTCTTGTTGTACTAGCAAATCCCTGGAAGTATCAGTAAGCAGCTAATCAAGGTATGGGAAGACTTGGATCCCTTGTAGTCGGAGATTAGCTGCTACCACTACCATAACTTTTGAGAATTGGGGGGGGGGGGGGGGGCTGTGGTGAAACCTAAGGGCAGTGCTCTGAATGGAAAATGATTGGCACTTAGCCGGAAATGGAGGAATCTCCTTGATTCTATCTCTATGTGATAATACACATCCTGAAGCTCTATAGAGCACATGTAATCACCCTTCCTCTACATAGGTAATATGGACTGTAACGTTACCATCCAGAACTTTGTCTCATGAAATGACGGAGATCCAAAACTAACCACAAGTTCCCAGTCTTATTCGGAACTAAAAAAAACATGGGACTGCCTCCAGATCCAAACTGGTCATGGGGGACCTGTTGGATGACTCTTCTAGCAAAACCGAAACCTCTGTTGTTGCAAATGCCAGCTGACTGGGTGGAACATCAAGAACTAACTTCTTTTTTGGAGAACAGAAAAAGGGAATGGTACAGCCTTTGGTGATTATCCATAACACACAGGAATCCAATGTAATGTTTTATCAGGCTTGTGAGTGTAATGGTCGGGACCCCCGACAGCCTGAGTGTGTGACAGCCATGTGATACTTCAGGAGCGCTAACAGGGTTTCTTAGTGAATGGACCAAGAAAACCTTTATTATGCTTAAGTTATCTTCCCTCAATGCCTTCGGGGGGTGTGTCTCTCCAGGAATGTCTCTTATTTATTACTGATTTATTTATTTACTGGCATTCGTTGACTGGGAAAGTCCAACTGGGTCAAAAGCTCATTTTCAGAGGAGGCCCAAGGAGAAACATTCCACAGTACAAAGACGATAGAAAATTTAAAAATTAAATTAAATGAAGAATATATACATTGTAACAAGAGAAGTTCAAGTACAGGTTGCTTGATTTAACAGATACCTTATGAAAAACAAGATAGGTTCTTGCATTTAAAGTATTTCTAGACACAGAATCATTATAGTGCTGTGCAATTTATGTAAGATACATTTTGCCATAGCTGTAAAATATTGTCACTAGTCCTTGAGTTTAAATGAGGAAAAAAATCTGATTTTTTTATCAACTGAAGTTGTGGACATAAAACATCTAAACTTTAGAGTTGAGGATGAAAAGTTAGGTAGGGTGGAGTGGTACAAGAGTGATTATAGCAGTGGTTGAAGTAACTGTTGGAGAGAAAGAAACGAAAAGGAGGAGTGTTAGGGAGGCAAAGTCATCTATGAAAGGTGTTTTAGTGAGGATAAAGTAGTACATATTATTTAGAGAAGGAAATATTTATATCAGTTGAGAGATGGGGAGGAGAAGTAAATCAAAATGAGAAGGTATGGTCATAGTAGAAGACAGCAATATTATTTATGTTACTTTGTAGTAGTAATGTTATCACAAACAGTTGGGGTAGCAAAGATTGGGAGAAGGAGAAATACTCAATTGTTTAGGTACAAAATCAACTGTAGGAGTTAAAAGTAATGGTCTTTTAATGTACTTTTGAAGGTCTGAAGAGATTCAATTCAATAGTACGGATATGTGGAGGTACAGCATTCCATACTTTAGCAATGGTGTAAGAGTAAAGACATTGTCCAGCTTTTATGGCAGGTTTACATACTAGTAAGAGTTTGTTGCTGGAAAGATTTCTTAGTGGGGTGTAAGGTTGTAAGATAGATTTTTAAGCAGGGCAGTTACCAGGTATATCCATTTAGATTTAAATTCAAGTATAAATTCAGGTAGTAGAAGGAATTGTAACCAATTTAGTTTTTTTAGGACCAAGCAGTGGTGGGAAAAATTAGGAATATCTGTAGCAAAATTGGCAATTTTGTGATAACATGACTGTAGTTTGTTCATTAGGGCGATGTGAAGATTGGCAAAAATAGGAGCACCATAAAGGGAAGAAAGGAGGAGAGAATTGGTTAATAATTTCGTACAGAAGTGTAACGGTAAGCCCCAGTGTGTGATAGCAAAGTGACCCGTCAGGAGTCTTGATAACCCTGAGACTTTCTGAACCATGTCTTCTTACCACCCCCCCTTTGGCCACTAGAAAAAGGTTCTTGTAGGGTGAAGAAATGGATTCCTAAAGCAGATAGGGTCTTACAATCCTGCTCACTTGTAGTAAACATTTCTTTAACTTTTGGTCCAAGGAAGGTGGAGCCATCAAATGAGGAATTAACATCTTAAAAAACTTACCAAAATTGCAACGAAGCATCCAGGCATGCTGACACATGGTGGTGCCAGTGTCTGCTGCTCTAGCTGTACCATCTGCTGCACGAAAAAGCAGAAGCATGGCCACTTTAGAAGTGAACTGTAGGGTAGACAGTTGGCTTTCCACTCTTTTTCAAGCATCAACTGGTAAGTTGCCCTTGATGAACTTGGAGAGCTCCTTGGTCAGCTCCCACTGAAACAAGAGTCTTGCGTGTGAGGTAATTCAGCTCTCTAAATATGAAAGCTGCTGAAGCACATTTCCCCAGTCAACCTAGCATCCTTAACTCCCTGTCAAGGGGATAAACAGAACTCTCTTAAGTTCTTTTTGGCTGCTGCTACTATCATGGCATTTACTGGTGGCAATTTAATCTAATATTCCCCAACATTTAGGGCCACTAAGATCCTGCCTGGCTTTTTAGGGATAGATCCCACTACATCAGGATCCTTCCGTGACTGCTGTGCTACAAGATCCGTGAGGGCATCCTCAGGCTGTACCACTCAGGGCATAGATAAGCCAGTACCAAAGACCACGAGGAACACCGATTTGTCTGAGGAAGGGGTTTTAGTGGACCAACCCCCCCTTCTATTTCATCAATTCGAGGATGTCACCAAATGTGACAACTTCAAAAGGGGATCTAATGGACCATTCACCGTAATCCAAACATGCATTTTCAGAAACTGACTCCAGAGAGGAATCTACCTGCTTTTGTTTGCAGGTCTGTTTCCCAGGATCTTGTCTATGGGATACATCTGGAAACAGGTCTGAATAAGTCTGGGGGCTCGAATGTCAAATATCCTCCAAACCTACAGGTACTGATTTTCCCCATCAAACAGAATTAAAGGAGTAAATCCAAGCAAGAGGGTCACACCACACTTCTTGGCCCAGCCAATCCTGTTCAAAAGCTTAGAAAGCAGACGCAGCAAATGGAGCAGAGGAAATGTTCCCCTATCAAAAGCTTCAGGAACCTTCTCTGATCCAAGCAAGGTTGGCTCTGAGGTCCCAAGAGGGAGAGACTGCTCTAAAAACTTCGAAGTCGGTTACAGAGAAAATCAAAGTCAAGAGAGTAAGGGATGTTATCAACGCCGAAGTTACTCAAAGTGTCAGCTTTGAATGACATGTACTGGAAGGACTTGAATCTGTGAGAACAGGATCCAAAGGGCAGGCCAGTACCTGAAAGAAAAGGGGAGGGGTAGATGGACCGTACCCAGAGCGCCCACAGGGACAGAGCAGAGAGCGCTCCCATCTGAAATTTGTGCCCATAAGAATTTCCTCCTTATATGGTCGACGTACACTCCAGTAAGGCCTCTAGAATACTGACCCAACCTCAATGACTAGCATTCTGACAGAGGTCTGGAATACAATCTTTCTTGTAAGATAAGCAAATGGAGCCTAGGACTCACCAGCTCCATTGAGAATGTTGCTTGAGGAGATGAAGATCGGATACGGATGACTGGATCCAACACATCTCTGGATCCAGCACCTAAAACTCCAAGGAAGTCAGAACCACCAGAGATATTTTTTCTGGATTTCGCAGATCTTTTATCTTCAGCCTTTTTTCCCCTCAGATCTTTTATGTGAAGA
>NC_056746.1:1135296190-1135425137 GCF_019279795.1 Protopterus annectens
AAAACTCAAAAAAACCCCGAAAAAAAAAAAAAATTTTTTTTTTTCAGGGGGGGGTTTCCCGGGGCAGAAAATTTTTTGGCAAACTTTTTGGGGGCCAAAATGCTTCTGCTTCGGGCACCGCGCGGCAAAAAAGACTGATGTAATGGCGTCGGCTGCATGTTTTACACACCTGATGACCTGACGTCATGGAAGAAGGGACAGCAACCGACGCAGGACCCAAGACTTTGTTAATCAGGCCGACTGAGGGCAACCTGCTTACCCAAATGTAATGACTGCAACAGTGATACACGAAGAACATGAATATTGACAGGCAAAAAATAATAGTTAAGAGGCCATATCTGTGTCCCTATTATGAAAGTCAATTTTTGAAAAGATCCGATCAACCAAGAGTTCTAAAGGCGGGGGAAGGAGGGAGGGAATGTCAAGGATTAGTGAAGATCGATAACACAGATGGAATGTTGTGGTAAGACACAACTTCTTTATCTGAAGTTGTTAATCTTCACGAAATCCTTGACTGTGGGACAGAGTCCCTAGCTACCGGGATCTTGGAAGGTCTGTTGGAAGAATATTCCTGAGCACCATCTGGCCAAATGATGCACGCCCCCTATAGACTAGGTCCAATTTGTAATGCAATAATCAAGATACAAGGAGATGCCCATGTCGCTGCACAAATATCATCTAAAGAAGCTCTGGCTTGAAAAACTGCAGATGCTACTATTGTTCTAGTTATAATGTGCTTCTACTGGTCCTGGTGGGTGGTGTCCCTTTCTGTTGTAAACAAAGGTGATACAGTCCTTAAGCCACTTAGCCAGAGTAATTTTAGATACCGGACTCCCTAAAATAACTGAAGAAATGGAAATAAATAGCTGGCCAGATTTTCTGATATCCTTTGTTCTGTGAAGGTAGAAATGTAATCAATTGTGTGTTTACATCTAGTAAATGCAGACAGTACTTCCACTTACTGGAAAAGTTGGGAAAAAGACTGGAAGATGTGAAGTCTGACTGATATTTGACTCAGAAAACCTTTGGTAGGAAGGAGGGATTTGTCCGGAGGAAGACCCTGTCCTTATGAAAGATTACGTGGGAGGGTTTGCAGGATAAGGCTTGTACTTCAGATATTCTTCTGGCAGAAGTGACCGCTATTAAAAATGTTTTCCAGGACAAGAATCTTAAGTCACAACTTGCTGAAGGCTCAAAAGGGGGAGAAATAAGAGACTGAATTCTGTACCAGATTCAAATCTCATGGCACAGAGAGTTCTTTATATGGAAGTCTGAGCACTGTTACTTTCAAAAAGGCTTAAGTTTATGTGACAAGGGATGAACCACTGAAACCAATATAAAAATTAGACATCTCAGCAAAATGCACTGGAATAGTAGAGGCTGATGCACCTACCTGAAACAGTAAAGCCAAGAAGTCTAAACATTTATCAACGGGCACTAAACATGGGACAAGATTATAGTTTAGTGACCATTTAGTAAACTTTTGCCACCTGTTATGGTACAATTTCCTAACTGAAGGTTTGTGGTGGGGTAGAATGATGCACTGGACCGGGGAGGTGACAGAGGGATGCCTGGCAATCATGTGAACTGGAGAAGCCACGCAGTGAGCTTGAGACTATGCAGATTCAGATGACTCTAGTCCCCCTGGGTGGGACAACAAGTCTGGTGCTGGGTCCAGTATATAAGGTTTCTGAAGTAGCAGAGGCCATAGGAAGGGAAAGCAGACATGCAGAAGCCAGAATAAGGAGATAAGGATTATTCTGTTCTTCGAACTGTTGGCTTTCTTTAGAAACTGACATATTAAGGGAATCGGAGGAAAGGCATACGTACAATAGACTGGAGGGCCTATTGTGGAGGACAGCATCTCTGGATGACCACCCCTGTGGGGGGATAACGACAAATTAACTACTGCACTTGTTGTTCAAAAGGGAGGCAAAGAGATCAAAGCAAGGTTGGCCCCAAAGGCGGAATATCTTGTCTGCCACCACTGGAATGAGAGAACTTGTGAGGAGGAGGAGGATGGATCTGCTCAGTTTGCACGCAATCACGTTGGAGCTCCCCAGAATGTGCACTGCCATTATAAAGCAGTCGAAGGAAATTGCCATACTCTGAGTGCTTCTCAACAAAGAGGATAAGATTTGGTTCCCCCTTGTTGATGTGCCAGACTACCGACATACTGTCCGTCTGAATTGCAGTCAATTCCAAGGGGAGGGTATCTTGAAATGCCTGCAACATTAAGCACACTGCCCTCATCTCTAAGACTGATATGCAAACTGACGTACAGCTGGGACCAAGTGCCTTGGACTGTCTTTCCCAAATAATGCCCCCCCACTCTGAGACACGTCCGTGGTCACTATGGCTTGCGGTTGAGGATGGGTAAAGGGATGGCCCAACAAAAAACTGGTTTGGAGTGCAGCCTCTAACTCAGGTCTTCTTTGCATGAATTGACGATTATAATCAGATGGGACACTGGCTGAATCAATAAGGACCATTGGGAGGCCAGAAGCCACTGAAGAATTTGCATGTGATATCTGTCCAGCAGTACTAGAGTGACAGAGGCTGCCAGAGAGCCTAGAGCCTGTAGAATGAGTCTTGCTGTTACTTTCTTGCTGTGAATGATCTGGCTGACTTGTGATCTGATCCTCTGGAGTCATTCTAGGGGAACAGATGCAATGCCAGTGACTGTGTTGAGCATAGCTATAATGAATTCCAGCTGTTGGAATGGCTCTAAACAGGATTTTTCGTTTTTTATACTAATTCCTAAACTGGAACAAATAAGAGTATAAATTTCATGCCTTTACGAGTTGAGGACTGGTGGGAGCGGTAAGGAGCCAGTTGTCTAGATATGGAAACACAGAATCCTAGCAGTCTGAGGTGAACTGCTACCACTATTATGCATTTGAACACCCTGGAAGCTGTGGTGAGACCAAAGGGCAGGGCCCTGAACCGATAGTGAATTGGTCCCAGCCTGAAGTGCAGGAATTTCCTGGACCGCTTGTCTATTTTTATATGTTAATATTCATCCCGAAGATCTATTGAGCACATCCAATAATCTTTTTCCAAGAACGTTGGTACAAACTGAACCCAGACGACATCCGGAATTTGGTTTGCTGAAGTGATTTGCTCAACCGAATGAGATCCAAAATCGGTCTCCAGTCCCGTTTTCTTTGTCACTAAAGAATCTTGAGTAAATTCCGGATCCTTTCTGGTCTGGTGGGAATGCAGGGATGAAGCTTTTGATGAGCAGTTTTTGAATTTCTAAGACTGTTGCATCCCTGTAACTGGGTGGAACATCCGGGATTCTGCTTAAGTCTTTTTGTTTCTTCTGAAAAGGGGATGTTGTAACCTCTGGTAATAATGCTCTGCACCCATTTGCCTGTTATCCATAGCCAGGCAGACTGGGGCAGGGGTAATCATCCTTGACTGCCTCCAGAGAAAGGCAATAGGGCTTCCTTTCAGGAGTGCTGACAAGAGTTACCAGGGAGAGAGTCCCTGGAACCCTGACTCTGCGAGCCATTTCTACCTCTTGAATGAACGGCATCTTCCATTACTCCCCCTCTGCCCCAGGGGAAGTCACTGCCACACGAGTCCTGGAAAGATCCTTGGGTCTTTTGGAATCATAGCCTCCTACTTCTCTAGTTCCTGGAATAAGGCCATTGAGGAGTGGAGAAGCATATGCCCATGACAGAAAATGTCTTCCCATCTTTCTCACATCTGGCTAGTCTCTAACTTTGGGACCAAACAGGGAAGTTCCATCAAACAAGGCACTGAGAAAAGAAGACTAAAATGGCTCCACGAAATCACATATCCATATCCAGGAACGTCTCCTGATTGCGAGGCCTGAACCTGCTGCTCTGATCGTCCCTTCAGCATGAGCAATTAGTCTCATGGATGAGTTGAAGATAGACTCTAGGGTGATGAGCTGAGAAGCCATTCTGTCTCGAACTCCTTCAGCTACTGCTCCCGAAAGAGTATCTGATAAGCTCTTTAATTAGATCTCTTTGAAGCCTGGTAAAACGTGCCATGTAATTCAAGGACCTGAGAGCAAAAGGTTGACGAAATGTACACCGTCTGAGACTCTCTGTTAGGAGGAGGGATACTAGGACTTTTCGTCAGCAAGTTCCTTCTTGGTGGCTGCCACTACCACCACGCCATCCACAGGAATTCCTTTGGCCCAGTGTTGCTGATCCTGAGGGGAAGGAAGAAAGGAAATACCAACAATGCTTTTTAAGAATACCCAAAAGTAAAGGTGAGTTAAGTATCAATGACGGTACTTGAGAAAACTACCCAACGGTAAATCAGAGAAAAAAGCACACGTGCACAAGCTAAACTATCAAAGGGAAAAGCGGGTAGCACAGACATAAGGGATGACAGAACACAAGAAAATAGGAAAATCTAAAAAAGTTTTTTGACAACTGGCTATCGTTTGAGAGATGAGAGAATGTTTTTGGCAATATAAAGTGGCAATTGATATCAGAGGTAATTTGGTGAGGAGCATTGTGGGTACAACTTAGCTAAAGAGTTTTGGAAGGCGCAAGCTGTTATTACAGCCGAGTTGGTTCCAAGGCTCAGAATCAAACCCACAGTCAAGGATTACGTGAAGATTAACATCAGATTGGGCTATTATTTTGAAACAACCAGACTTTCGCTTACCATGAAAAGTAGAGATCTCATGTCACATCTGTGGAAGGTTCAACTGGGAAACAAGATCTGAGGTAAATGGAGAGGTGGAATTACAGGTAGGGGAGGAATCACAGCATCAGATTGACAGCTTAAGAAGGTGCCAAAGTCAAACATGATCAGATCCAACAACCCAAAGGATGAACTGGGTGAAAATAAACAAAATCACTAGTTTTAAGAACAAAAGGCCATGATGGAAAGATAGTGAAATTTTCAGCCACAGTGGGAGGGTTCAGAAATTTTCAGCCACAGTTAGAGAGCAAATTAATGTAATTACAGTAAAAATGCTCCAAAATAGTACCAGCAACAGAAATATAACCACAAAACAAGTACAACATAGTTTATTTTCATAGTGTAGAGACACCCAGATTAAAAACTATTTTAGACTGTATCCACAGAATGATCTGAGGTGCAGTTTCCAAATCAGCCACAAATTAAACAAAAACACAAGGCTCTGCTATGCCAATCAAACAAAATATTAAAGAACCAGCAAACAGCTCTGCAATAAGCCAGAAGCAATCAAATATTTGGAAAATAAAAGAAAGACACCCCCCTCTCACAAAGCTAAAAACTACCATTTAACAGGCTCCAACACTGGGCTTAAACTTTTAAACAACAAAATAATGTAATTACAGTGAAATTGCTTTAAAAACTACTATAGCAACAGAAATACTAGAAAACCTGCAATACAGTTATTTACTTTCCTACTGTAGAGATACTCAGAAGAAAATGTCACAAACTTTGAGTACAACCTCAGCAATGCTCAGACATGCATCATCTTAACTTGCCATAAGAAACACTAAGCTATGGTATGACTAGCAATTAAATACACCAAACTTAGCAACCAAAAGCACAGAGCCCTTCAATAAGTCGACAGATGTGAAGACGCTTTCAAACCATAAGTAACCTCCCCCCAAGGCTAATAAAGAATAGTTGTGTAAACTCTTATAATAACCATAGATGTCCTTCGCTTCCATGTTGCAGTATTCTTATTGCAGGATTCTCAGTCTCAGGAGACCCGAATGTCGGCACCTATACAAAAGCTTTAGCTTGGCTGTTGCAGCTGCGCAGGATTTCACATTCAAGGCCACAAACCAGGGGCCTTAAATGTGACAACTGCATGCACAATCCTCTGAAAGTACAGTTATGTACACTTAGCATAAAATGTAGATGTTCGAGTGTATTCACTGTTGCAGTCATCACATTTGGGTTATCTGCTTGCAGGTAACCCTCAGTCAGCCCGAATACCAGAGTCTTGGGATTTCTGCATCGGATGCTGTCGCCTCTTTCATGACGTCAGGTCGTCAAGAGTACAAAACATGCAGCTGACGCCCATTACATTAGTTTTTCTTGCCCCAAATGTCAGGAGCCCCCAAAACAGGAAGCTATTAAATTGCGTGGAAAGTACAGTTGTGTACACTTACCATAAATGTAGATGTTAGAGTGTATTCACTGTTGCAGTCATTACATTTGGGTAATCCTGCTGGCAGGTTGCCCTCAGTCGGCCTGAATTCCAAAGTCTTGGGTCCTGCGTCGGCTGTTGTCGCCCCTTCCCTGACGTCAAGTCGTCAGGGGTATAAAAGATGCGGCAGACGCCATTTTCTTTAGTTTTTCTTGCCCCAGATGTCAGGTGCCCCCTAAAAGGGTAGCTAAAATTTATTTATATATATATATATATATATATATATATATATATATATATATATATATATATATATATATATATATACACATGCACCAATATACACCTTACCTTCATCTACAAGCAAATACACCACATAGGTTGCATAAATCAGAGAAGGAAAGATAGGTTCCATCAGAAGAAAGGGGGATGGCGGGTGGGTAACCTGGACTGCAACACTGAATACACTCGAAAATCTACATTTATGGTAAGTGTACACAACTGTACTATGTTCTTCGTGTTTCACTGTTGCAGTCATTACACTTGGGTAGAGTCCCAAAGCTATGGATGGGAGGCTGGATCTAAACAGCATTAGGAGTGGCTATGAGGCCCTGCAGAAATGCAGTGGCAAAGCCTGCCCTGGATTTGGAGTAGAGTGGCATGTGATAGCGCTTTGTAAAGGTGTGCACTGAACTCCAAGTGGCAGCCTCTAAAATGTCCTTGGTTGGCACTCCCCTGAGAAAGGCTACTAAAGTGGCTGCAGCTTTGGTTGAATGTGGCCTAATGCCCTTATGCACTGGCTTGCCATGGTGTAAGTAGCACAAACGAATGCAGTGGCCTATCCACTTTGAAATAGTCGGCTTTGAGATGGCCTTTCCTTGTGATCCTGCAGCATATGCCACTAGCAATTGCTCTGTCTTTCTGAAAACTTTGGTTCTGTCCAAGTAGAATTTAAGTTGTCTGTGTACGTCCAAAGAATGCAGAATTCTCTCCCCCTTGTAATGTGGTTTTGGATAAAAAGCTGGCAGATGAATAGTTTGGTTAAGAGCCACACTGGACACCACCTTAGGCCTAAATGTTGGGTTTGTCCTCATGGAGACCCTGTCCGGATAAAAAATGATAAAAAGGTTCCACAGCCATGAGTGCCTGTGGCTCTGAAACTCGTCTTGCAGAAGTTATTGCTAGAAGGAGAGCTGTTTTCCAAGATAAAAACTTTATATCAGCGGTATCAGCTGGCTCAAAAGGAGGCAGGGTGAGTTTTTCCAAGACCTAGTTGAGGTCCCATGCAGGCATTGGTGATCTCCTTGGAGGCCTTAGATTTTTGTCTCCTCTGAGGTACTGTTTTAATAAGGGATGAGAATAGATTGGTGGCTCTGTATTGTAATGAGCCGAAATCGCAGAGGCATGAATTTTAATATATGAAAAAGATAGGCCTTTGTCCAGCATCTCAGTTAAGTATTGCAAAATCTAAGGAATATTTGGCACAGCTGTATCAGTTCCTTGTGCTTGGTTCCAAACACAGAAACTCTTCCGTTTTCCAGCATAAGATTTTCTAGTATTAGGCTTTCTGGCCTCCAAAATGACATCCATCACAACTTTACTGAGAGGTGTGTTTTGAATGACTACATTATCCGCCATGCTGCCAGGTTTAAAGCCCTGAGTTGGCTGTGCAGGATCTGATTGTTTTGCTGGGACAATAGATGAGGTATTTGAGGTAAAGTCCAAGCTGGGCATTGAGACAAGTCCTTCAAGATTGGAAACCGGTACTGGCGGGGCGAGTCTGGGGCAATCAGCATCATTTTTGGCTTCTCCTGTCTGACCTTTAGGAGTACTTTGGGGAGGAGAGGCAGTGGGGAAAAGGCATATACTGATAGGTTTTTCCAGCTGAAAGACAGAGCGTCCACTTTCCATGCTTGTCTGTGATAAGTCCTTGTGCAGAATCTTTTTAGTTGGTAGTTGTGAGGGGAGGCAAACAGATCTATGTCCGGGAATCCCCATTTCCTTGTTATCATGCTTAAGACTTGTGGATCCAGCTGCCACTCATGGGGATCCATGAGGTTTCTGCTTAGTTCATCTGCCAGAGTATTTTTCCTTCCTGGCAGGAACTGTGCCTGCAGATGTACTTCGTAAGTTAATGCTGTGTCCCAAAAAGTCATGGCTAGTCTGCAAAGGGGGTAAGAATGTGTGCCCCTCTGCTTGTTTATATACCACATGACCGTGGTGTTGTCTGTCTTTTTCAGTAGTTGTCCCGGATGAAATAGGTCCTTGAAGGCTGTCAGGGCATTCTGTACAGCTAGCATCTCTTTTTGATTGATATGTAGATGCATTTGGGATGAGGACAATGCGCCCTGAATGCATCTTCCTGCCATGTGGGCCCCCCAGGCATAATCTGATGCATCCGTTGTTAGTGTCTGCCAGGCTGGGGGTAATGTGAATGGCTGTCACTTGTTTTGGTGACAAGCCTTTGCCCACCATCAAAACTCCTGTTGTAGGCAGGGAATGAGAGTAATCATTGTTTCCAGGCTGTGGCAATGTTGAGTCAAAACACTTTTTAGGTACCATTGAAGTTTCCTCATATGCAGTCTTGCATATGGAATTACTGGGATGCAGGATGCCATGAAGCGCAAAGCCTGCAGAATTTTTTTGCAGATAACTGGGCCTTTGTTGCCAACATTTTGAAATAGGTAATCAGTTGCCTATGTTTGTCTGGCGTGAGATAAGACATCTGGGCAGTTGTATTTAAGCTTGCACCCAGGAATATTATCTTTTGAGAGGGTACTAGTTTTGATTTCTTTTCGTTGAGTGTGTACCCTAGGCAAGTTAGAAGTCTTTTCACAAACGCCAGATGCTGTAGAAAAAAGTCCTTTTTCTCTGCTTGAATTAGACAGTCGCCCAAGTAAGGATATATTTGTATTCCTCTGTCTGCAGAATGCAATTACTGGTGCCAGGCACTTTGTAAAGACCCTGGGCGCAGTAGACAAGCCAAAGGGCAGTGCAGAGAATTGGTAATGCATTGAGCCAGCTTTGAATCTGAGGTATCTTCTGCAGAACTGTCTGATTGGGACATGCAGACATGCCTCTTTTAGGTCTGGAGTCACCAACAAAGCCTTCTTGCCCAGCATGGGTAGAAGCTGCTGCAAAGTCATCTTGAATTTTGGTATATCCAGGAATGTGTTCAGAATAGATAGGTCCAGTATTGGTCTCCAGGCCTAGTCCTTTCTGGGTACCAAGAACAGTCTTGAGTAAAATCCTTGTCACTGCTCTTGCTCTGGTACTTGTTGAATGGCTCCCATGTCCATGAGGGATGAGACTTGTTTTTGTGCCTCTGCCCATTGATTTTCTGGCCAGCCGTTTGCCTTTGGCAGGGTATGGAAATGGAACTTGTACCCTTGTGACACGATATTTAGAACCCAATTGCCCTGGGTTATAATGTCCCAATTTTGAGAAAAGAGTGCTAATTTTCCCCCAAGGGGGCTGCCAGGAGATAAGTGCTTGGTGCAGGCAAGGGGAAGTCATTGGGACTGTTTCATGTATGGTTGTGATTTGTCTTCTCCAACTTTGGAGGCAGAAGCACCCCATTGCTTTGACCTGTAGGAACCTTGCACCTGGGATCTACCTCTAGGGCATCTGGATCTGCCCCTTTGAGGTCTAGGACACAGGAAAGGACCAATTCTTTGTAGGCCAGTGTCTACTAAACCTAGGTGACTGTACTTGTAAAAAAAATCTTTGACAGTTTGCATAGATTTAGCTTTGTCCTCCATTTTCTTTAACACCTCCTCTGCCTTAACACCAAACAAGGTATCATGCTGTAAAGGTGCATCTAATAATTTAACTGACATGATCAGGCAGATTTTGTTCCTTTAACCAAGCATGCCTCTTAATTACAGAACCCCTAACTGCGGCCCTGCAGGAGGCCTCCAAAGAATCAAAACCACATTGCAAAGTATGCTTTCCAACTTGTTCAGCTGCATGCAATAAATCCTGCATTTCCTTGTTTTCTGCACAGTAAGAGTTTAATAACATTTTCTGTTTAAGCAATGCCATGACATGTTGCTGATATTTGAGCATATGAAACAGACAGTTTAAGGCCCTTATAGCCAACATAGCAGATGTGTAAACTTTTTTTCCCCATCTATCCGGTGCCCTAGAATCTCTGTCAGAAGGGGTAGGGTTTTTTGCAGCGGAAGCCTTAACTCCTTTGGGACCCTGTGAAATTGTTTCTGGGTCTGCAGCAAGGTTTTTAAAAAGGAATTTATGAGAGTCACGAACCCTGTAATATCTGTCAGGCTTAACAGGAGCTGGAGATGAGGAATCAGGGGTAAGACTAGACTCCGAAAACACATACTCTACAATATCTAACACAGGTGGAATGGCTACTGGCCTGTGTTGAGGTAGTAAAAGGAAATCCCTGAGCCTCTTTTTAGATTCTGAAAAATCTTGTCTCTCCCCGTCGAAATGCTTCCTCATGGTATGCAAGGTTTCCCCAAAAGAATAGTCCTCTGGAGGAGAAGATGAAGGTATAGATTCTTCAGCATCAGAATCCTCATAGGGGGGGAAGAATATTCCTGATCAGAAGAAATAGAAACCTGATCTGAAGATTCATAGTCAGTCTCTTGCCTACGCCTCTTATCAGGAGAGGGATGGGAACCCCTGATCAAAGTAATTAAGTCTTCGGCCATTTTAAGCATCTGTTTTTTTTGGGCATAGAGGCCTGTCCACGTGGCTCATGAGTTTCTTTGCTTTAGAAGGTGCTTTCGTCTTTGCCTTTGAAGATGAGATTGGTTTAATGTATAGATGTTTAGGTCTGAATATACCCTCAGAAGCCAGTGCCTGCTCAGCGGCTCCGGACCCATCTGAAGGAATAGTATCCGAGGCACCAATACCTTGAGTTTCCAGCGGCATGGCCGACTTCAAATGGGAGTCGGTGGCGGCCTGCGACTCTAAAGTAGCGGGCGTCAGGGGCTGCGAAAGCGTCTCACTGAGAACCGGCGACTGGCTTTGGAGACGATTCATAGTCAGTTTTGAATCTTGGTTGTCTCTCTCATTTTCTTTGCGTTTTTTCAGAACTCCGGTAGTCGGATGGCTATCCGACGACATTTCTGGATAATTAAACCGGTGTCCAAAATAGTTTAAAGCAAAATCATACCGATGCTTAATAGTGCGTTGGTTAAATCTAGCACAAAACCGACAACCAGAAACGTTGAGATCAGGGCCTAGGCAAGGAATACAGTAAGAATTAAAGTCCTTAAGAGGTATTTGCTTTCCACAAGAAATACAATTATTTACTTTTTCTGACATAGGTCTGGAGCAAGAAAAAAGTTTCCCCAATGGGGTACTTAACTTAATTGAAGACTTCAGATCTGAAACTCGAACACGAAACTGTCACTGCGAACTGCTTCTGCTTCGGGCACCGTGCGGCAAGAAAGACTAAAGAGAATGGCGTCAGCCGCATCTTTTATACCCTGACAACCTGAATTCAGGGAAGGGGTGACAGCAGCCAACACAGGACCCAAGACTTTGGAATTCAGGCCTACTGAGGGCAACCTGCCAGCAGGATTACCCAAATGTAATGACTGCAACAGTGAAACACGAAAAACATCACATCCAGTAAAAAGTAAATACCCCTGCCATAAAATATGGCCATAAAGAGAATAAATAGAAAGGACAGAGAAAGCCAGGTGGCTGGAGGGAGGGGAAACCAAGACTGCAACAGTGAATACACTAACATCCACATTTATGGCAAGTGAACACAACTGTACTATGTTCTTCGTGTTTCACTGTTCCAGTCATCACATTTGGGTTGATTCCCAAAGCTAAGGAAGGGTGGAGGCAGTCAAGAAGTGTTAGGGCTGGCTAGCAGGCCTTGCAAGACTGCTGTAGCAATTCCAGCTCTGGATTTAGAAAAAAATAGGTAGATGGGAATACTTGGTGAAGGTGTGTACAGAACTCCAGGTTGCAGCTTCCAGATGTCCCTGGTAGGGACTCCACTGAAATGCTGTAGAGGTTAAGATAAGGCCTAGTGGAATGAGTTGTGATCCCCTGTGGGGTAGGTTTTCCATGGTGCTTGTAGCAAAAATTGATGCAGTGTGCTATCCATTTGGAAATGGTTTGCTTGGAAATGGCCTTGCCCTTTGCCCCTGTAGCAAAGCTGACTAGCAGCTGGTTATATTTTCTGAAAGGATTAGTCCTGTAAAGGTAGAGCCTGAGCTGTCTGTGCACGTCCAAGGAGTGCAGGATCCTTTCCCCTTTATTCTGAAGATAAGGGAAAAAGGTTGGCAAATGCATGGATTGGTTTAAAGCCACACTGGACACCATCTTGGGCATAAATGATGGGTTAGTCCTGAGGGGAACCCTGTCAGCATGGAAAATAATGAAGGGTTTCACGGCCATTAGTGCCTGTAACTCAGACACTCTTCTTGCTTAAGTGATAGCTAGAAGCAAGGCTGTTTTCCAAGAGAGGAATTTTAACTCTGCTGAAGCAGCAGGTTCAAAAGGGGGAAGTGTGAGCTTCTCCAGTACAAAGTTAAAGTCCCAGGGTGGGGTGGGAGCTCTCCCAGGGGGCATTAAATTGTTAAGCTCCTCTAAGGAACTGTTTGAGAGGGTGAGAAAAGAGAGGTGGCTCAGTATTATAATAAGCTGAGATGGCTGAGGCATGAATCTTAATGGATGAGAAGGATAGTCCTCGGTGGAGCAGCTCTGCTAGGTAATTAAGGATTAGAGGCAAGGTGGGCACGGCTGTGTCCTTTCCTAGAGACTGCCTCCAACAACAATATCTTTTCCACTTTTCAGGAAAGGATTTCCTAGTGCTAGGCCTTCTGGCTTCAAGTATGACGTCTAGCATCTGTTTGCTGAGGGTTGCTGGTGGTGTATTCAGGGGATAAGCCAGGCTGCAAGGTTTAGGGTTGGCAACTATGGATGCAAAATCTGTCCCTCCTGCTGAGACAGTAGGGAAGTGGTCTGATGTAGGTGCCAGGGTGGCACTGATGTAAGACTGCGTATGAGTGGGTACCAGTGCTGGCAAGGCCAGTCTGGTGCAATGAGGATTGTCCTTGGCCTGTCCTGTTTGATCTTGAGTAGTACTTTTGAGAGGAGGGGCAGAGGAGGAAAGGCATAAATTGACAGGTTTTCCCATGTAAAGGATAGGGCATCCACCTTCCAGGCTCTGCTGTGAGGAATCCTGTTGCAATACTTGATCAATTGGTGGTTTTTGGGGGAGGCAAAGAGGTCCACCTCCAGTGTTCCTCACCTCTGGATTAGAAGTTTGAATGAGGTGGGTTTCAGTTTCCACTTGTGTGGGTCCAGTAGATTTCTGCTCAAGTCGTCTGCCAGTGGATTTTGTATGCCTGGCAAGAAGTGAGCTTGCAAGTACACTTGGTTGCTCAAGGCTGTGTTCCACAGGGCCATGGCTAACCTGCAGAGTGGGTAGGAATGAGTTCCCCCCTGCTTGTTTATGTACCACATAACTGTAGTGTTGTCTGTCTTTATCAGGAGCTGGCCCAGAATGATAAGGTAGTTGAAGGCTGTCAGGGCATGCTGTACAGCTAATATCTCTTTTTGACGAATATGCAGGTGAATTTGCCCTGGGCTCCATTTGCCTTGCATGCATTTCCTGCTATGTCCCCATGCATAGTCTGATACGTCTGTTGGCAGGGTTTGGGCAGTGAGGGGTTGACTGAAAGGAAGCCCCTTGTTGTGGTTCCATGCCTCTGCCCACCAAAGGAACTCTGCCCTTAGACAAGGTATGATAGGAATCACTGTTTCCAGGTCCTGTGAATGTTGACACCAGAGACTTTTTAAGTACCATTGAGGTTCCCTCATATGCAGTCTTGCATATGGAATTAGCAGAATGCATGAGGCCATGAACCCTAGGGCTTGCAGTATTTTCCTTGCAGATAGCTGGGTTTTGGTGGCCATTAGTTTGAAGTAGTTTGTCAAATAGACCTGTTTTTCTGGAGTGAGGAATGCCATCTGGGAAGTTGTGTTCATGCTTGCTCCCAGGAATACAATTTTTGACTGGGTACCAGTTGTGATTTCTTTTCGTTGATGGTGTACCCAGTGAAGTTAAGAGTCTTTTTACAAATGCCAGGTGTTGAAGCAGCAACTCCTGACTATCTGCCTGAATCAGGCACTCATCCAAATATGGGTAAATTTGAATATTTCTCTGCCTGTAGTATGCAATGGCTGGAGCCAGGCACTTTGTGAATACTCTCAGCGCAGTAGATAAGCCAAAGGAAAGTGCAGAGAACTGATGGTGCACACACAGCCTGCCCTGAAACGTAGACATTTCCTGCAAGACTCCCTTATGGGGATGTGCAGATAAGCTTCTTTTAAGTCTAGGGTGACTAACCAGGTATCCTTGGCTAGCATAAGAAGAAGCTGTTGCTGTGTAAGCATTTTGAACTTTGAGGCCACCAGAAAGGTGTTGAGAATTGACAGATCCAGGATAGGGCGCCAAGTGCTCTCTTTTCTGGGCACCAGTAACCGCCTGGAGAAGAAACAGTGTCCACTTTCTTCTACTGGAACAGGTTGAATAGCCCTGATATTGAGAAGGGAAAGCACTTGCTTTTGAGCCTCTGCCCACTGGTTTGGAGGAAGGTCTGGCAACCCTCTTGGGGTTGGCAGTGAGTGGAAGTAGAATCTGTACCACTGGGAAACCATGTTTAGAGCCCATCGGTCCTGAGTAATGGACATCCAGTTTTTGGCAATGAAAGGTGAGGTTTTCCTCCTAGGGGTGCAAGTACTTGGGCATGGATGGGAAGGAAGATTGAAAAGTCATTTTGAAATTTTTCCACAAGGGGGTGGCTTACCACTCCCTGATTTAGAGGTGGGAGCACTCCATTGTTTAGATCTCTGCATACCCTGAGACTGCAGTCTTGATGGTCCGTTTTCCCTGGGTATGGACTGAGAAGGCTTTGGAGGGACTGGAAAGGACCAGTTTTTTGAAGGCCAGTGCCTTTTGAATCTAGGTGGCTACACCTGTAAGAAAACTGACAGTTTGCATAGATTTAGCATTTTCCTCAATCTTTTTAAGAACTACTACTGCTTTTGTGCAAACAAACTATCCTGATTTAACGGAGCATCTAGTAATTTTGCTTTGACATGGTCTGGCAAGATTTGTTCCTTTCAGCCAAACATGCCTTCGCAGTACAGACCCAAGTGACAGCAGCCCTGCAAGATGCTTCCAAGGCATCAAACCCACACTGCAAAGTATCTTTACCAACTTGGTTTGCAGAATGCATTAACTCTTGTAAATCTTTATTTTCTGCACAATCTGGAAGTAACACCATTTTTTGTTTGATTATCCGTGGTAGTGGTGCTGCGGTAGCGTTGTCGCCTCACAGCAAGACGTTGTTGCGTTCGATTCTCAGCTAGAGCGTCTTGTGTGTGGAGGCATGCGTGAATGGGTGTGCCTTCGTTGAAGGTTGTGCGTCAGGGCTGGTAACTCGACACGTAAAAATCCACTACCAAACATTAGCTGACCGGAGTTCTGCTGTGGCGACCCCCTAACCTGATAAGCCGAAAGACCCAACAAAAAAAAAATATGTTGCTGGTACTTCAACATGTGGAACTGGCAATTCAAAGCCCAGACAGCAAGAGTTGCAGAAGTATATACCTTCTTACCCCATCTGTCTAAAGCTCTAGAATCCCTGTCTGAAGGGATAGGGTTTTTGGCTGTAGTAGTCTTAATGCCTTTAGGTCCCTGGGAAATGGTCTCTGGATCCACAGTAGGATTCATAAAGAGAAATTTGAGAGAGTCAGGTACTCTGTAGTAACAGTCAGGTTTCCTAAAGGCCGGTTAAGTGTCGGGGATAAGACTGGATTCCATGAAGACATCATCTACAATATCCAGGACAGGGGGTATAGCTAGAGGCCTGTGCTGAGGCAAATTTAAAATTTCCGAGTCTCTATTTTGACTGAGGATAGTCCTGGCATTCCCAGCGGAAATGCTCTCTTTAGGTATGCAAGGTTTCTCAAAAAAAAAAAAAAAAAAAAAAAAAATCCTCTGGAGGGGAGGCAGAGGGAATGGAATCCTCTGCATCTGAATCTTCATAGGTAGATAAGGGTATGTCCTGGTAATCAGAAGGGTCAGAGTCATCTGACTCCTGGACTGCAGAATCAGAAGGAAATTCACTTATTTGTCTTTTAGCAGGGGAAGGCTGGCTTCCTCTAATTAGAATAATAAGATCTTCAGCCATTCTAAGCATTTGTTTTTGTGGCAAGGGAGGTTAAGCATGCACTTTGGTCGTCGGTTTTCTAGGCGTAGTGCGAAATCTGGGCCTGAGAAACTCTGTAGTTTTAGCCAAAAAAAAAAGTCGGTTTAATACAAACATCGGTGGGTCAGAATACACCCTCAGAAGCCAGTGCCTGCATAGCGGCTCCAGACCCATCCAAGGTAGAGACATCCGCAGGTTCCATAGTCGAAGAAGCATCTCGTGGCATACCGGATTCCGAATGGGTCTCAGCAGAGGCCTGCAAATCTGTAAAAGTGGGTATCAGGGGCTGCGACAACGCCTCACTGAGTACCAGCGGACTGGCAACTAGCTTAACGGAAGCGTCGTCAGCAGTTTTGGACCTATGTGGTCTGTCTCTGTCTTCATCCTTACATTTTTTCAGAAGATCGGTAGTCGGACGGCTTATCGAAGCCATTTCAGAATATGGAGAATGAGATTGAAAGAATTTTGTGACAAAGATAGCCCAACGACGAATAGTTCTGGCGTTAAACAAGGCACAAAACCTACAGGGAAGGACGTCGTGGTCTGGGCCTAAACAGGTGATGCAGTAAGAATGAAAATCTCTGAGGTATTTGCTTTCCAGAGGCAAGACAATTGTTAACTTTTTCTGACATCGGTTAGAGCAAGAAAAAAGGATCCCCAACGGGGTACTTAGCTTTAGAAGACTTCAGGACTGAAGGTCGAAAAACAAAAATTTCAGGTAGCGGCCGACCAGCACTTGCTAACTGCTTCTGGTGCCTTCACGGCAAGAAAGACTGATGTAATGGTGTCGGCTGCATATTTTATACCCCTGACGATCCGACATCATGGAAGAGGTGACAGCATCTGACGCAGAAATCCCAAGACTCTGGTATTCGGGCGGACTGAAGGCTACCTGCAGGCAGATAACTCAAGAGTGATGACTGCAACAGTGAAACACGAAGAACATCTTGAAGCTGAGCAGGTACAGTAGAAGGCCCAGCAGGAGGAGGTGTCAGGTATGGGAACCTGGGGTCCTTCTGTAGCATTGACAGGTCCAGAGTGAAAGGTGTAAGATATTAGGACCTAGGGACATGCAGGGATGGAAAGGAGAATGAAGAGGGGGTTACTGGTGGGTGGGAAGGAATACTGCAACATGGAAATAGGACATCTATGGTTATGGTAAAATTTTACACAACTATTCTATGTCCTTCTATTCCTATGTTGCAGTTTTCTTGATGTGGGAAAGGACCACAGCTTAGTTGGATGAAAGGGTGGCGGAAGCAGATGATTCTACAAAGCCCTGTAGGATTGTCCTGGCGAATCCTGCACGTGCTCTGAAGACCTGGTCTAGCTTGTAGTGTTTGGTGAAAGTGTGAATAGTGGACCATGTGACTGCTTCCATAATGGAAGACTTGTCCAAACCTTGTAAGAAAGCTTTGGAGGCGGCCATTGCCCTGGTGGAATGGACGTTTGCGCTCACTGGGTGATTTTATCCCTGGTGGGAGTGGCAAAGACAGATGGCTTTCCTGATCCAACATGCGATGGTTTGTTTCGAAACTGCCTTGCCCAATGCTCTGGGATGGAAGGAAAAGTACAGTTATGTACACTTACCATAAATGTAGATGTTCGAGTGTATTCACTGTTGCAGTCATTACACTTGGGTTATCCTGTTGGCAGGCTACCCTCAGTCGGCCTGAATTCCAAAGTCTAGGTCCGGCATCGGTTGGTGTCACCTCTTCCCTAACGTCAGTGTGCCAGGGGTATAAAAGATGTAGCCGACGCCATTTTCTTCAGTTTTTCTTGCCCCAGATGTCAGGTGCCCCCAAAAGGGTAGGCTAAAAATATGCCAATAAAACATGCATGCACCAAAATATATGTTATACCTTCATCTACAAGCAAACACACCACAGAGGTTGTATAGATTAGAGAAATGCAGATAAGTTCCAGCAAAGATAAAGGGGATGGTGGGTGGGTAACCTGGACTGCAACAGTGAATACACTCTAACATCTACATTTATGTTAAGTGTACACAACTGTACTATGTTCTTCGTGTTTCACTGCTGCAGTCATTACACTTGGGTTGAATCCCAAAGCTATGGTTGGGAGGCTGGAGCTAAAAAGCATTAGGAGTGGTTATGAGGCCCTGCAAAAAGTACAGTTTTGTACCTACCATAAATGTAGATGTTCGAGTGCTAATACAGCTGCAGTCATAACAGATGGGTTCTCCTGCAGTCAGGCGGGTCCTCGGTCGGCCGAATTCCAAAGTCTAGGTCCGGTGTCGGTTGTCGTCGCTTCTTCCCTGACATCAGTGCGACAGGGGTATAAAAGAACCAGCAGACGCCATTTTCTTCAGTTTTTCTTGCCCCAGATGTCAGGTGCCCCCAGAAGGAAGGCAATACATAAATTTATGTAATAAAGCAATGCAATATAATCAAAATACAGTAGTTGCAAGCAAATACACCATAAATGAATACCCCAATCAGGTTGTATGAGGAGGTGTTAGCCAATAGGCCTGCCCCAAGAGGGGAAGGAGGGAGGGAAAGCTGGACTGCAGCTGTATTAGCACTCGAATATCTACATTTATGGTAGGTACAAAACTGTACTATGTTCATCGTGCATACAGCTGCAGTCATAACAGATGGGTAGAATCCCAAAGCTAAGAAAGGGGTGGTAGGCACTAGGTGGAACTAGGAGGAGACAGGATGCCCTGCAAGACTGCAGTGGCAAAGCCTGCTCTAGTTTTGGAGTATAATGGTAGGTGGTAGTGCTTGGAGAAGGTATGCACAGAACTCCAAGTGGCTGCTTCCAAAATATCTTTAGTAGGAACCCATCTGAGGAAAGCTGCAGAGGTAGATGTGGCCCTTGTGGAGTGAGATCTGATGCCTGCAGGTACAGTTTTACCATGAAGAGAGTAACAAAACTGTATGCAGTGGGCTATCCATTTTGAGATTGTCCGTTTGGAAATTGGCTTCCCTTGAGCTCCTATAGCATAGGACACAAAGAGCTGTTCTGATTTTCTGAAAGGCTTTGTTCTGCCCAAATAACGCAGTTGTCTGTGGATGTCCAAGGAATGTAGTAGTCTCTCCCCTTTGTTTTGAGGATTAGGGTAAAAGGTAGGTAAGTGGATAGCCCGATTCAAAGCTACCCTGGATACCACCTTTGGCATAAAGGATGGGTTGGTTCGTAAGGAAACTCTGTCCTGATGGAAAATGATAAAAGGCTGCACAGCCATGAGGGCTTGTAGTTCCGATACCCTGCGAGCTGAGATGATAGCCAGAAGGAAAGCTGTTTTCCAGGACAAATATTGCAAATCTGTTGAGGCAGCTGGCTCAAAAGGAGGCAAGGTCAGCTTTTCTAGAATGAAACTGAGGTCCCAAGCAGGTATTGGTTGTTTCCTTGGGGGTTTTATATTCTTAGCCCCTCTGAGGAACTGTCTTAAGAGGGGGTGAGAGAATAAAGGTGGATCAGTGTTGTATTCTGCAGAAATGGCGGAGGCATGGATTTTGATGGAGGAGAATGAAAGTCCACTGCTTAGCAGCTCAGCTAGATACTGTAATATTTGAGGTAAAATCAGTTTTCCAGGATTCTGGCCCTTTTTCTCATTCCAGGCACAAAACCGTTTCCATTTTGCGGAGTAAGCTTTTCTAGTAGACGGCCTTCTGGCCTCCAAAATGACATCCTGCACCTCCTTGGAGAGTAGGGTCTGTTGTGATGTTAAGGAATCTTCTATGCGGCCAGATTGAGTGTTTTCAGCTGACTGTGAAGAGTTTTGAAGCTGTGCTGAGTCAGAAGAAGAGGTATTAGAGGTAGGGTCCATGGTGGGGAATGCGTCAGGATCCTCAGGAGTGGGTACCAGTGCTGTCTTGGCCAGTCTGGAGCAATGAGAATCATCTTTGGTCTGTCTGCTCTGGTTTTTAATAGAACTTTGGGCAGCAGAGGAAGAGGCGGAAAGGCATAAACTGTCATTGTTGTCCAACTAAAAGAGACAGCGTCCACTCTCCAGGCCTGTGGATGAAAAGTCCTTGAGCAGAATTTTGGCAATTGGTGATTTTTGTGGGAGGCAAAGAGATCTATGTCTGGCCTTCCCCATGCTTGAATTATCTCTGTAAAAACTTGAGGATGCAACTTCCATTCGTGTGCATCTGTCATATTTCTGCTTAGGTTGTCTGCCAGCGCGTTTTCCTTGCCTGGCAAGTACTGTGCTTGAAGTTCGATTTGTAATTCCAGAGCCATGTTCCAAAGTGACATGGCCAGCCTGCATAGAGGGTATGAATGGGTTCCTCCCTGTTTATGTACCACATTACTGTGGTGTTGTCTGTCCTTATCAATAGTTGACCTGGATGCAGAATGTCTTTGAAAGCTATAATAGCATTTATTACTGCTAGCATTTCCTTTTGATTGATATGAAGGTGCTTTTCTTTTTGGGACCATTTGCCCTGAATGCACCGATCTGTCCTGTACGCCCCCCAGGCGTAATCCGAGGCGTCTGTTGTGATGACTTGATTTGCTTGAGGCTTGCAGAATGGGAGACCTGTGTTTGTTTGGCATGCTTGAGCCCACCACAGAAATTCCTTCTGAAGACATGGAATTAGTGGTATTACTGCTTCCAAACTGTGGCTGTGTTGAGACCATAGGTTTTTCAGGTACCATTGAAGTTTCCTCATATGCAACTTTGCACATGGGATTAGTAGGATGCAAGATGCCATGAATCCCAGAGCCTGCAGGATTTTCCTTGTAGTCAGCCTGGTGAAATTTGCTAGTTTTCTGTAGTATTGAGTTAGTTGCCCCTGCTTCTCTGGCGTGAGGTAGGCCATCTGGGTGTTTGTGTCCAAGTTGGCACCCAGGAAAATTATTTTCTAAGAGGGTATTAGCATTGATTTCTTTTTGTTGACTGTGTATCCCAGAGAATTCAACAACATTATTACAAAAGCCAGATGTTTCAGAAGTATGTGCTTGCTGCCCGCTTGGAACAGGCAGTCATCCAAATATGGGTATATTTGTATCCCTTGAAGTCTGCAGTAGGCAATTACTGATGCCAGGCATCTCGTGAATACTCTGGGCACAGTAGATAATCCAAAGGGCAATGCAGAGAATTGATAATGGGTTGAACCTGCAAGAAATCTGAGGTATTTTCTGCAATCTTGTCTGATTGGGACATGCAGGTATGCCTCCTTGAGGTCCAATGTTACCAGCCAAGACTCCTTGCCCAGCATGGGAAGAAGCTGCTGTAATGTGAGCATCTTGAATTTTGGTACAAGTAAAAATGTTTAGGATGGATAGGTCCAAAATAGGTCTCCAATCTTTTCCCTTCCTTGGTACCAGGAATAGTCTGGAATAAAAACCTTGACCTTGTTCTTGAGTAGGTACCTCTTGAATAGCTTTCATGTCCATGAGATCTGAAATTTGTCTTTGTGCCTCTGCCCTTTGTGTGGCAGGTTTGGCATGCCTCTCATTTTTGGAAGGGTGTGAAAATGGAATCTGTAGCCTCTGTTTATAATGTCCAGGATCCATTTGTCCTTTGTGACAATATGCCAATTTTTCGAAAATAATGCCAGTTTTCCGCCTAAGGGTGCTGCCATTTGAGCCTTGCTTGGCATGCAAAGGGGAAGTCATTGGGCTTGCTTTCTGAATGGCTGCAAACTATCCTGACACCTCTTTGTGTAGGAGCTTGCCATTGTCTGCCTCTAAACGATCCTTGAGATTGCCCTCTGCCCCTCGGGCGCCTGTATCTACCTCTTTGGGGTTTGTCCGTGGCTGGAAAGGACCAATTTTTGGAAGGCCAATTTCTACTGAAACGTGGAGGATGTACCTGTAGAAAATCTTTCACTGTTTGCATTGATTTAGCCTTTTCCTCCATTTTCTTTAATACCTCCTCAGCTTTAACACCAAATAATACATCCTTTTGTAGAGGTGCATCTAGTAATTTAGCTTTGAAATGATCTGGTAAGGTTTGCTCCTTGAGCCAGGCATGTCTACGTATGACTGATCCTGTAACAGCAGCTCTACATGAGGCCTCTAGAGCATCAAAACCACATTGCAAGGTATGTTTACCCACTTGTTCTGCACTATGCATCAAATCCTGCAACTCCCTCAAGTCTGGTTGTTCAGGTTGTGACATTTTGCTTCTCAACTGTGATAACAGAAACTGTTGGTACTTTAACATATGGAACTGGCAGTTTAATGCCCTCATGGTTAAGGTGGCCGAGATGTATACCTTTTTTCCCCACCTTTCTAAAGATCTGGAATCTCTCTCGGAAGGTAATGGATTTTTAGCAGTGAAGGCCTTAATTCCCTTGGGGCCCTGTGAGATAGTTTCTGGGTCAGCCGCATGGCTTTTGTATAGAAATTGGTGTGAGTCAGGAACCCGGTAGTACCTGTCAGGCTTGACTGGGGCTGGAGGTAAAGAACCCGGGTTAAGGCAGGCCTCCGAATACACATCATCTAGTATGTCTAAGACAGGAGGTATAGCCAGAGGCCTGTGCTGCGGTAGCAAGAGAAAATCCCTAAGCCTTTTCTTGGAATCTGAGTACTCCTTGGCCTTCCCAGTGGAAGTGTTCCCTTAAAGTATGCAAGGTTTCCCCAAATGAGTAATCCTCTGGGGGGGAGACAGAGGAAATGGACTCCTCTGCATCAGAATCTTCAAAAGGGGAGTAAGAATGTTCCTGTTCATCACAGTGCTCTGAAATAATGGAGGCCTGGTCAGAGGAGGGGGATTCTTCCTCCACTCTGGGCCTTTTGTCCGGGGGGGGGGGTTTGAGAACCCCTGATAAGAGTAATTAAATCCTCAGCCATTTTAAGCATCTGTTTTTTAGGCATGGGGCCTGGAGAAGGGCCCTGTGCAGCTTGTCTCTTAGAATGCATGGCTGCTTTAGACTTAGCGAAAGCCTTGATGGAAAAAGAAGAGGAAGGTCTGAAAACACCTTGAGAGATGGCAGACCTGTCTACATTTTGAGTTTCACCACCAAGAGTGGCTTCGGTATCTGTAGTCGGGGTGTGGGCCGAGGAGCCTGCGACCTCGGGCACAGAAGACACCGCCAATGAAGTGTCGTCGGTAGGCAGGGGCTGCGCAGGAGCCTCGCTGAGAACCGGACCACCTGTAGTCGGCTTTGGTGTGGTGTCGGTAGAGGCTGCGGACCTCGTGTGTCGGTCCTTATCTTTGCATTTTTTAGACAAAACTGGAGTCGGAGTATCCGACAACATAATATAGTTAAATTTTTTGCCAAAATAGTGCTGGGCGAACTCCGCCCAACGCTTAATGGTGCGTTTGTTGAATGCAGCACAAAAACGACAGACCGAGATGCCGTGGTCTGGGCCTAGGCAAGGAATGCAGAGGGAATGAAAATCCTTATGCGGTATTTGCTTCCCACATGAAATACAATTATTAACTTTGTCTGACATCGGTCTGAGGCAAGAAAAGTTTCCCCAACAGGGTACTTAGCTTTCAAGAAGACTTCGGTTGCAAAATTTTCGTAATTTCAGGAGCTGGCCGACCGGCACTTGCGAACTGCTTCTGCTTCGGGCACCGCGCGGCAAGAAAGACTGAAGAAAATGGCGTCGGCTGGTTCTTTTATACCCCTGTCGCACTGACGTCAGGGAAGAAGCGACGACAACCGACGCCGAACCTAGACTTTGGAATTTGGCCGACCGAGGACACGCCTGACGGCAGGAGAACCCATCTGTTATGACTGCAGCTGTATGCACGATGAACATCTGCAGTGGCAAAGCCTGCCCTGGATATAGAGTAGAGTGGTAAGTGATAGTGCTTTGTAAAGGTGTGCACTGAACTCCAGGTAGCAGCCTCTAAAATGTCTTTGGTTGGTACTCCCTTGAGGAAGGCTGCTGCGCTGGTTGAATGTGGCCTAATGCCCTTGGGCACTGGCTTGCCATGTTGTGAATAGCAGAAATGAATGCAGTGGCCTATCCACTTTGAAATAGTCTGCTTAGAGATGGCCTTTTTTTGTGATCCTGCAGCATATGCCACTAGTAGTTGCTCAGTTTTTCTGAAAGCTTTGGTTCTGTTCAAGTAGAAGCGTAGCTGTCTGTGTATGTCCAAAGAATGCAGAATTCTCTCCCCCTTATTCTGTGGGTTTGGATAAAAAGTAGGCAGATGAATAGTTTGGTTAAGGGCTCCACTGGACACTACCTTAGGCATAATTGTCGGGTTTGTCTTCAGAGAAACCCTGTCTGGATAAAAAAATGATAAAAGGTTCCACAGCCATGAGTGCCTGTAGCTCTGAGACTCGTCTTGCAGAGGTTATTGCTAGGAGCAGAGCTGTTTTCCAAGATAAAAATTTTATATCAGCTGTAGCGGCTGGCTCAAAAGGAGGCAGGGTGAGTTTTTCCAAAACATAATTGAGGTCCCATGCAGGTATTGGTGATCTCCTTGGAGGCCTTATGTTTTTGGCTCAGCTGAGGTACTGCGTTATAGGATGAGAAAAGATTGGTGGCTCTGTATTGTAATGAGCCGAAATGGCAGAGGCAGCCTTTGTCCAGCATCTCAGTTAAGTATGGCAAAATCGGAGTAATATTTGGTACAGCTGTGTCAATTCCTTGTGCCCGATTCCAGGCACAGAACCTCTTCCATTTTCTAACTTAAGATTTTCTGGAACTAGGCCTTCTGGCCTCCAAAATGACATCCATCACAGCTTTAGTGAGAGGTGTGTTTTGTATGACTACATTATCCGCCATGCTGCCAGATTTAAGGTCTTGAGTTGGCTGTGTAGGATCTGATTGTTTTGTTGGGACAGTAGATGAGGTATTTGAGGCAAGGTCCAGGCCGGGCATTGAGTCAAGTTCCTTAGGATTTGATACCAGTACTGGCTGGGCCAGTCTGGGGCAATCAGTATCATCTTTGGCTTCTCTAGTCTGACCTTTAGGAGTACCTTGGGGAGGAGAGGCTGTGGAGGAAAGGCATATACTGCTAAGTTTTTCCAGTTGAAAGATAGGGCGTCCACTTTCCATGCTTTGTGACAAGTCTTTGTGCAGAATCTTTTTAGTTGGTAGTTGTGAGGAAAAGCAAATCGATCTATATTCGGGCATACCCATTTCCTTGTTATCATGCTGAAGACTTGTGGATCCAATTTACACTCGTGGGGATCCATGAGGTTTCTGCTTAGTTCGTCTGCCAGAGTATTTATCTTTCCTGGCAGAAATTGTGCCTGCAGATGCACTTGGTAAGTCAATGCTGTGTCCCACAAAGTCATGGCCAGTCTGCAAGGGGGGTAAGAATGAGTGCCTCCCTGCTTGTTTATATACCACATGACCATGGTGTTGTCTATCAGTAGTTGTCCCGGATGAAGTAGGTCCTTGAAGGCTGTCAAGGCATTCTGAACAGCTAGCATCTCTTTTTGATTGATATGCAGATGCATTTGGTTTGTGGACCATGTGCCTTGAATACATCTTCCTGCCATGTGGGTCCCCCAGGCATAATCTGATGCATCCGTTGTTAGTGTCTGCCTAGCTGGGGGTACAGTGAATGGCTGCCCCTTGTTCTGGTGGCAAGCCTTCGTCCACCATCGAAACTCCTGCTGCAGGCAGGGAATGAGGGTAATTATTGTTTCCAGGCTGTGGCAATGTTGAGCCCAAACACTTGTTAGGTACCATTGAAGTTTCCTCATATGCAGTCTCACATATGGAATTAGTAGGATGCAGGATGCCATGAAGCCCAAAGCCTGCAGAATTTTTCTTGCAGATAACTGGGCCTTTGTTGCCAACAGTTTGAAATATGTAGTCAGTTGCCTTTGTTTGTCTGGCGTGAGATAAGCCATCTGGACAGTTGTATTTAAGCTTGCACCCAGGAATATTATCTCTTGAGAGGGTACTAGTTTTGATTTCTTTTTGTTCACTGTGTACCCTAGGCTGGTTAGAAATCTCTTTACGAATGCCAGATGCTGTAGTAGAATGTCCTTGTTCTCTGCTTGAATGAGGCAGTCGTCCAAGTAAGGATATATTTGTATTCCTCTGTCTGCAGAATGCAATTACTGGTGCCAGGCACTATGTGAAGACCCTGGGCACAGTAGATAAGCCAAAGGGCAGTGCAGAGAATTGGTAGTGCATTGAGCCAGCTTTGAATCTGAGGTAACTTCTGCATGTTTGTCTGATTGGGACATGCAGGTATGCCTCTTAAGTCTAAAGTCACAAGCCAAGCCTTCTTGCCCAGCATGGGCAGAAGCTGCTGTAGAGTCAACATTTTGAATTTTGGTATATCCAGATATGTGTTTAGAATAGATACGTCCAGTACTGGTCTCCAGGTCTTGTCCTTTCTTGGTACCAAGAACAGTCTTGAATAAAATCCTTGTCCCTGCTCTTGCTCTGGTACTTGTTGAATGGCCCTCATGTCCATGAGGGATAAGACTTGTTTTTGTGCCTCTGCCCATTGATGTTTTGGCAGGTCTGGCCAGCCATTTGTCCTTGGCAGGGTATGGAAGTGAAACTTGTAGCCTTGTGACACTATGTCTAGGACCCATTTGTCCTGGGTTATGTGCCATTTTTGAGAAAAAAGTGCTAGTTTTCCCCCTAAAGGTGCTGCCAGAAGTTAAGTGCTTGGTGCAGGCAGGGTGAAGTCATTGGGACTGTTTCCTGTATGGCTGTGATTTGTCGTCTCCATTTTTGCAGGTAGAAGCACCCCATTGTTTAGATCTGTACGAACCTTGGGGCTGGGATCTGCCCCTTTGTGGTCTGTCTGACACTGGAAAGGACCAATTCTTTGTAGGCCAGTGTCTGCTAAATCTTGAAGGTTGTACCTGTAAAAAAATCTTTAACCGTTTGCATAGATTTAGCTTTGTCCTCCATTTTCTTTAACACCAAACAAGGTATCATGCTGTAATGGAGCATCTAATAATTTTGCTTTGACGTGGTCAGGCAGATTTTGTTCCTTTAACCAAGCATGCCTCCTGATGACAGAACCCATAACAGCGGCCCTGCAGGAGGCCTCCAAAGAATCAAAACCACATTGCAAAGTATGCTTTCCAACTTGCTCAGCTGCATGCAATAAATCCTGCATTTCTTTGTTTTCTGCACATTCAGAATTTATCAACATTTTCTGTTTAAGCAGTGACATAATATATTACTGATATTTGAGCATATGAAACTGACAATTTAAAACCCTTATAGCCAAGGTAGCAGAGGTGTAAATCTTCTTCCATCTGTCCAATGCCCTAGAATCCCTGTCAGAGAGGGTAGGGTTTTTTGCAGTGGATGCCTTGACCCCTTTAGGACCCTGAGAGAGTGTTTCTGGGTCAGCAGCAGGGTTTTTGAAAAGGAATTTATGAGAGTCAGGAACCCTGTAGTACCTGTCCGGCTTAACAGGAGCTGGAGGTAAGGAGTCAGGGGGTCAGAATGGACTCTGAAAATACATCTACAATGTCTAACACAGGTGGAATAACTAGGAGCCTGTGTTGGTGGAGTAAAAGGAAGTCTCTGAGCCTTTTCTTAGATTCTGAACAATCTTGGCTCTCCCAGTGGAAATGTTCCCTCATGGTATGCAAGGTTTCCCCAAAAGAGTAATCCTCAGGAGGAGAGGCTGAAGGGATAGATTCATCAGCATCAGAATCCTCATACGGAGGAAGAGTATTCCTGATCAGAAGAGGAATCAGATGAAATGGAAACCTGATCTGAAGATTCATATTCTGTCTCTTGCCTAGGCCTCTTATCAGGAGGGGGATGGGAACCCCAGATCAAGTAATTAAGTCTTCGGCCATTTTGAGCATCTGTTTTTTGGGCATGGAGGCCTGACCATGAGGCTGTTGTACTTGTTTCCATCTTTAAAGGAGCTTCAGTTTTTGCCTTTGTAGCTGGAGTCGCTTTAATGTATAATTGAGTAGGTCTGAAAACACCCTCAGAAGCCGATGCCTGCTCAGCGGCTCCGGACCTATCTGACAGAATAGTCTCCAAAGGTCTAATACCTTGAGCTTCCAGCGGCCTAGGTGACTCCACGTGGGAGTCTGTAGCGGCCTGCGGGTGTCAGGGGCTGCTAAAGCGCCTCACTGAGAACCGGTGAACCGGCTACTGGCTTAGAGGAAGCCTCGTCGTCGGTTTTGGACCTCATATGCCTGTCCTTTTCTTTGCGTTTCTTGTGAATTCTGGTAGTCGGGAGTGCTATCAGACGGCACTGTGTAATTAAATCTTCTGCCAAAATAGTGAAATGCGAAATCGTACCGACGCTTAATAGTGCATTGGTTAAATCTAGCACAAAACCGACAACTAGCAACGTCGTGGTCAGGGCCTAGGCATACAGTAAAAATGGAAGTCCTTATGAGGTATTTGCTTCCCACAAGAAATACAATTATTAACTTTTTCTGATATCGGTCTGGAGCAAGAAAAAAGTTTTCCCCAACGGGGTACTTAGCTTTTAATGAAGACTTTGGATCTGAAATTCGAACACAAAAATCTCAGGAGTCGGCTGACCGGCACTTGCGAACTGCATCTGCTTCGGGCACCGTGCGGCAAGAAAGACTGAAGAAAATGGCGTCGGCTGTATCTTTTATACCCCTGGCGCACTGACGTCAGGGAAGAGGCGACAGCAACCGACGCCAGACCTAGACTTTGGAACTCAGGCAGACAGAGTAGCCTGCCAGCAGGATAACCCAAGTGTAATGACTGCAACAGTGAAACACGAAGAACATCACAGTTGTTTTGATTTCCTAATGGATTTTGTTTTGTCCAGGTAAAATCTTAGTTGTCTGTGTACATCCAGGGAGTGAAAGTATCCGCTCCCCTCCATTGGGGGAGAGGGAAAGAAGGCAGGAAGGTGGATAGATTGGTTTAATGACAAATCATTGACCACCTTGGGCATAAAAGAGGGGTTACCCTGTCTTTGTGGAATGTAGTATGGGGGGAAAGCCATTAAGGCTTGTAGTTCTGAAAGCCTTCTGGCTAAGGTGATAGCCACTAGGACTGTTTTCCAGGAACACATCTGAAAGGAAGCTATCCCAGCAGGTTCGAATGGGTGTTTGGTAAGCTTTTCCAGAATGAAGTTAAGGTCCCAGGGCAGAGGAACAGGCTTTTTGGAGATCTAATGTATAATACCTCTTTATGGAAGAGTTTTACATCGAGCCTGGCTAGCAAGGGAGGGTCAAGAGGCAAAGCAGGCTGATATTGCAGAAAAGTGTACTTTCACTGAAGAATAGGAAAGTTCACTTTTTATCAGTTGACGCACACAAGTAAGAACTAGGCAGGGATCAGCAATGCAAGGGTCGTTTCCCTTGTCTAGACACCATTTAGTAAATCTTTCCCATTTAGCTAGGTATGATTTTCTTTTTGTAGGTTTCCTGGCCTCCCTCAGGACTGAAAGCATGTCCTCTGAGTAGTGGTGTCTGAATGGGATCAAAAGTTTATTACCCACAGTGTCAGGGACAGCATCTGCAAGTGTGGGTGGATGAGAGTTCCCTTTTCTTGTGTCAAGAGGTCCACCTTGTAGGGTAACCTGTAGTGATTGCCCTTGGCTAGATTGTGAAGTAGGGGGAACCAGTGCTGCCTTGGCCAGTAGGGAGTCACTAACAAGATATTTGGTTTGTCTCTCCAGACTTTCAGGAGGACTTTCTGAATCAGTGGGAAAGGAGAAGGCATAAAGAAACTTCCCCTGCCAGGAGATGTTGAAAGAGTCTACTCTGCAAGCTAGAGGGTGTGTAAGTCTTTGAGCAAAAGATCTGCAGCTGCCTGTTCTGGGAGGAGGCGAACAGGTCTATTTGAGGAGTACCCCACCAGTGGAAAATATTGAAGACGACGGTCCTGTCCAGCATCCATTTGAGTTGTGGAGAGGAATACCTGCTTAGATCTGCTTGCTTGTTGTCCTGCGAGGGAATGTAGGTTGCCTGCAGGGACCAGTTTTGGTGAAAGGCTAGATCCCATATCAGCAGGGTTAGTCTGCACAGCTGATATGCCTTTGTCCCTCCCTGTTTGTTGAGGTACCACATTACAGTGGTGGTGTTTGTTACTATTTGAAGAACGCCCTGGTAGAAGCAGAGGGGTAAAGGTTTTTACAGCTAAGAAGACTGCTGTTATTTCATTTCCCTCACATTGATGTGTTTGGCCCTCAAGGAAGGCAGCCAAGTTGCTTGAACCCTGTAAGATGCCACTGTTGCTTCCCACCCTGAATCTAAGGTATCTGTATGCATTACCTGGGTTGGGGGGGCTGGAGGGGAAGCCCCAGGTTTAGCTGGACTTGTTGGATCCACTAACTGATCTCTTTCTTAGACAGGGAAGGAGGAGGATTACTTGCTCCAAGTGATTCTGGTGCTGGGACCAAATGTTTTTGAGGTACCACTGTAGCTTGCGCATGCATATGCATTCTGGCCAGTGGGAGCATAGGGATGGTTGCTGCCATTAAGCCCAGGAGTCGAAGGAATTACCTTGCAGTTATTACCTGTGTCTGTTGCAGCTCTATGAAGTGGGAGGTCAGGGATAGGACCTTGCCTTGTGGAAGAAAGGCCTTCATCCTGTCTGTTCGGACTCTGCAACCAAGAAAAATCTTGTCCTGGTTTGGGTTCAAGGAGGACTTTGAAATGTTGAGGGTGAACCCTAGATTTTGTAGAAAGGACATGGTGAAGTGCAGATGATTTGATAGGGTATCTTTGGATTCTGCCAGAATTAGGATGTTGTCCAGATAGGAGTAAATCTGAATTCCCTGACTTCTGCAGAAGGCAATGGCGGGGCCAGGCATTTTGTTAACACTTGGGGGGCAGTGGACAAATCAAAGGGCAAAGCAGTAAATTGGAAATGAGAGGAGGGCCCAGAGCAACACAGAAATCTGCTGTGGGAAGCTCTGATGCATATGTGTAAGTAAGGCCTCCTTTAGGTCCAAGGTGGCCATGAAGGCCTTGGCTGGTATGAGAGGAAGCAGAGTTAGAAGTGACAGCATTTTGAAGGTGGGCACCTGAAGGTAAAGATTTAAGGAGAAGAGGTCTAAGATGGGTCCTCCAAGGGCCGTCTTTCTTGGGAACCAGGAAGAGACAGCAGTAGAAACCTTTCCTTCCTGTCCTGAGGGGACGGGTTCTATGGTACCCAGCTTCAGAAGGTCTGTCAAAACCCGTGGAAGGAGATTCTGTTGGTTTTGGGAGGGAAAGGGATGCCTCTCATGGGTGGTTTCTTTCCAGGAGAGGAAATATCTTTTTTGTATTATGGATAGTACCCATATGTACGAGGTTATGATTTCCCAAAAGAGGAGGCAGTGGGAAATGCGTGCTGAGAGTGGTAGGGGGGCAAGGCAGCCAATCACTGTTGGGGCCTCCTCTGTCCTAAACAGGTCATCTAGGTTAAGGATATGGGGCAGCAGGTCTGGAAGTGGTGGGTCTAGCACCTCTTCTAGATCTGTAAGAGGAAGTACCTGCCTAGACTGGGTTTCGCCTTACAAAAGTGGCTTTAGTCTGACAGTTTCTGTAGTATTTGGGAATGGGGGATACCAATAAATGTTTTATGTCCTGCAATTTACCTTTTTCTTGCAAATTCTTCAAAAGATCTGCAGATTGTTTTCCAAAAATGAAACTGTGGTCCAGGGGGGCATCCAAAATTTTTGACTTAGTCTTCTGGGAGATTTTGAAGTCTCAGCCGGGAGTATCTCCTGAAAACTGAAGCAGATGCTTCAGCAGCATCACAGCTGCATCTTAGAGTGCATCTGGCTACTTGTGTAGCCAGAGAAAGTTTGGATGAGATGTCAGCCTTAATGGGGCAGTCAGGGATAGTGGCCAGCATGGAAGAGGCTTGAGACCAAGTCTAGAGCATATTTAGTCACATGCGTCTGACCGCTGAGGAGGTGTAGACCTTCTTAACAATCTTATTCACAGATTTGCTGTCTTTATCAGTCGGTAGGAGTGAGACGGAGGTAAAGAGTCTAGACTGCTTATAAGGATAGGTGGCAATCACTGCTGGGTCTGCTAAGGGTGGTTTGACTAAGAATTTCTGCTCATCGGGCACCTTGTAAAAGCTATCTGGTCATTTGGGGGAAGGTGGCTGTGAGTCTGGAGACTTAGATGCAGAATTAAATGCATCCAGGTATGCAGGCAGAGCTGGTGGAACAGCAGAAGAGGAGGGGGATTCTACTTGAAGAAGCTCAAAATACCTCTTTTGGGTATCAGACATTTGTGAGATATCCCATTTGAAGTAGTCTTTCATTTTAGTGATAGTCTCACTAAATATCCTCAGGGGGTGAATCTCCCTCTACAGATTCCTAATCAGGAGAATAACAATGCTGGGGTGCAGCAAATTGGGAGGTGTGACATATGGAGCCCTCAGAGGAGGAAAAGGATGCATCATGCTCTTCTTCCGTAACCAGAAATGTCTGGCGGGGGAGGAAGGAGGCTTTAGCAGGCCTAGTGTTGAGCAAACGTAGAGCAGTGGAGGATGAGGCTGAAGGCCTAAAGGCTATGAAGGCCTGCATCAGGGAAGAAGTGAAGGACTGCCAAGTCAAGTAGGCTTTCTGCAGTGGGAGAGGCATGCTTGATTTTCTGTTTCTTTTCTGCTGGGATAGATGTTGGAGCAGCCCTGGAATCGGGTCTGGTAGGAACTGTATCCGAAGGCAGAATGCCAGTCGAAGGCACAACAGATTCTGGTTCCCCCTCGACGGTAGTCGGGGTCTGGGTTGGCTCCGGGGATGTAACGGTCGTCGACTGAGCAACGGCTTCCACAGAGGTAGTCGCTGAAGTAGACTGATCCGCCGGGTGTCCCTCAGCTCCTAAATCGGCAGCTGGCGGGCCGTCCGGTAACCAAATGGCTGACGAAGGCCTAGAAAACTTGGTCTTCTTACGAGGAGGGTCTGACACGGCCTCCAAGGCAGGATCCATTCTTATGGCTAACCGCTTAAGGCGCTGGTTTTCTAAACAGAGGTTAACTGCGGCCAGACGGCTGCGTAGGGTCTTCAGCAAAAATGATTGACAAATGAAGCATATGGTATGGTTGTGCTCCTGGCCTAAGGTGATCATGGGAGTCTTTATGGGGTACCTGGCATCCACACTGGCATTTACCCTTTTTACCTGACATCGCATATAAATTGCTACAACAAACCAAGCCTAAGTAGTAATAATCCGATATGAAGAAAAAACCCTACTTGGCTTTATTGAGACGTCTGATGTGAAGGAGCGAACACACAATGTGTCAGCCGTCTGCAGCTGAAAAGTTCTGGGGATTGTGCGTGCAGACATCACATTTAAGGTCTCTGGTTTATGGCCTTGTGTGTGACATCCCAAGCAGCTGCAACAGCCAAGCTGAAGCTTTTGTATAGGAGCTGACGTACGAGTTGCCGGAGGGCAAGAAATACCACATTAAGAATACTGCAACATAGGAATAGAATTACATTATTACAAATGAAGAGGAATAAATCTGTAAGGCCACCAAATATGCCAGAAAATGCAGAAGTGTTTAGGTTTAGGACATTTGCATGGAAATGTCCGCACAGATACTGTTATACTCAAGCAGACTTCAGAGGATTTTCCCCAAGCAGAGAGCAGATGTTGGAGATATGAAGGAAATAAAAGAGGAAACCTGGATATCTTGAGAATGTGAGGTGCTGACCCAGTTTAAGGGCCCTGTGACAGAATGTCCCAACACAGCTGTTGTGTGGAATGTTACTATATTAACTTAAGAGATTATGGTACTTGGTTGGTGTCTAGATTTGAAACTGTCAAGACATAGTAAGGCCATAAGTTTGATGTTACTTGCAAAACAAAATAAATAAATAAAATAAGCAATTACACAAAAGTGAAAATCAAAGATTAAACTAGCTGTAAATAAAGTACTGGATTATGATTTAATGGCAGTCTACGAAGGAGTAAATGAAATAAGACAGGATTATTAAAAGACAAGTAATTTTCATAAAAAAAAAAAAATTGCTGCATTCAAGTCCAGGAAAGTAAATACTGTGGGAAGAAACAGCCAGGGAATTTTTTTATGGCTAGGCTTGTATAGGCCCTAGTGCCGATGGCCTAGTACCAACCTATGAAGAAAACATATATTAATAATGCTCAAACATATGACTAAAGTACGTAGGCTGGTAGGAAATGTAAAGCACGAGCATACTCTAATGCACAAGAATAAAAGAACAGATCTATGATGGAAAATGTATATAATCCATGTCCACAACAATGGATAATCCTACTATGATCCTTTTTGATTAATGTATGCCATTTCATATTAAAAATTCATGTGTTAAAATGGACTGAAAAGGTTGCTGGGCATCAGTTTCTTACAGGCTGCTACCAGCTTACTCTAATCAATTTTCAAAAAGACTGGCCACTACCTGATTGACAAGGGGAAATCAAATTGCCACCAGGAAGTGTTAACATGCTTGGGTACACTTTGGGCAAAGGCAAAATTAAAGACTAGAAACTTCCTTTTATTTGCCCCCTGCTCCCTTAACCTATGTAGCTTTTCTAACTTTTCACTCAAGTTGTTTTTGTGTCTTTCAGCTTTTCCCGGTTAGGGGTCGCCACAGCGGAACTCCGGTCCGCTAATGATTGGTAGTTGATTTTTACGTGCCGAGTTACCAGCCCTGATGCACAACCTTCAACGAAGGTACGCCCATTCACGCATGTCTCCACGCAGAAGATGCTCTAGCTGAGAAACTAACCGGACAGCATCTTACTGCGAGGCAACAACGCTACCGCAGCACCACCACCGCTCATGTGTTTATTTATTCTTCCTAACTGGATAAGGTAAGCTTGTCTGAAAACCCTTTTCAGTCATGACCTGGGCCACAAGACAGAGAAATTAAACACATATTACACCACTGACAAATGAATATCAAAGAAAAATCCACATTGTGGCAAATCAATTACATATTAGTACTTAGTTGCAAACCATCAGTACTTAACGTTTCAGTCCACAAACGTGCAACACTCTTACAGTATACTACAGAAGCTAGAAGCAGGATGAAAGTTTCTTAAGACAGTAAATGGAAACTTAGAAGAGAAGTACAGTTGTGTACACTTACCACAAATGTAGAAGTTCAAGTGTATTCACTGTTGCAGTCAGAACATTTGGGTTATCTGCCAGCAGGTAGCCCACAGCCGGCCTGAATACCAGAGTCTTGGGACTTCTGCGTCGGATGCTGTCGCTCCTTCCATGGCATCAGGTCATCAGGGGTATAAAACATGCAGCCAATGCCACTACAGTTTTTCTTGCCCCAGATGTCAGGTACCCCCAAAATAGGAAGCAATTATATGGTATGGAATAACCCAGCAAAAAGCAAATACACATGGTATAAGATATGCCAAACCAAAAAGGATAGGTAAAAGCAAAGAGAAGTCAATGGGCTGGAGGGAGGGTAACCAGGACTGCAACAGTGACTACACTCTAACATCTACATTTATGGTAAGTGTACACAACTGTACTATGTTCTTCTTGTTTCACTGTTGCAGTCATCACATTTGGGTTAATTCCCAAAACTAAGGAAGGGTGGAGGTAGTTAAGAGGCATTAGGGCTGGCAATCAAGCCCTGTAAGACTGCTGTGGCAAACCCAGCTCTGGATTTAGAAAAGATAGGCAAGTGGTAATGCTTGGTGAAAGTGTGTACAGAGCTCCAGGTTGCAGCTTCCAGGATGTCCCTGGTAGGGACTCCCCTGAGAAATGCTGTAGAGGTAGATGTAGCCCTAGTGAAATGTGTTCTGATCCCCTGTGGGGTAGGTTTCCCATGATGTTTGTAGCAGGAATGGATGCAGTGTGCTATCCATTTAGAAATGGTGCGCTTTGAAATGGCCTTGCCCTCTGCCCCTGCAGCAAAGCTGACCACCAGCTTGTCAGATTTTCTGAGAGGCTTAGTCCTCTCCAGATAGAACCTTAAACTGGCTGTGCACATTCAGGGAATCCAGGATCCTTTCCCCTTTATTCTGAAGATTAGGGAAAAAAGTTGGCAAATGAATGGACTGGTTTAAAGCCACACTAGACAACACCTTGGGCATAAAAGATGGGTTAGTCCTCAGGGAAACTCTGTCCGCATGGAAGATAATGAAGGGTTCCATTGCCATAAAGGCCTGCAGTTCAGACACTTCTTGCTGAAGTGATGGCTACAAGTAAAGCTGTTTTACATGAGAGGAAAGTACAGTTGTGTACACTTACCATAAATGTAGATGTTCGAGTGTATTCACTGTTGCAGTCATTACATTTGGGTAATCCTGCTGGCAGGTTGCCCTCAGCCGGCATGAATTCCAAAGTCTTGGGTCCTGTGTTGGCTGCTGTCGCACCTTCCCTGATGTCAGGGGTATAAAAGAAGCAGCCGACGCCATTTTATTCAGTCTTTCTTGCCGCGCGGTGCCCGAAGCAGAAGCAGTTCGCAAGTGCCGGTCGGCCAACTCCTGAGATTTTCGTGTTTGAGTTTCAGATCTGAAGTCTTCAATAAAGCTAAGTACCCCGTTGGGGAAAATTTTTTTTCTTGCTCCAGACCGATGTCAGAAAAAGTTAATAATTGTATTTCTTGTGGAAAGCAAATACCTCATAAGGATTTTCATTCTTGCTGTATTCCTTGCCTAGGCCCTGATCACAACGTTATTGGTTGTTGGTTTTGTGCTAGATTTAACCAACGCACTAAGCGTGTGTATAATTTTGCTTTAAACTTTTTTGGACGCCGGTTTAATTATCCTGAAATGTCATCGAATAGCCATCCGACTACCGGAGTTTACAAAAAACGCAAAGAAAAGGATAGAGAAAAACAACCGAGGCCCAAAAAGTCTTGGGTCCTACGTCGGTTGTTGTCTCTTCTTCCGTGATGTCAGGTCATCAGGGGTATAAAACTAGCAGCAGACATCATTACATCAGTTTTTCTTGCCACAGATGTCAGGTGCCCCCCTAATGGGAAGCAATTAAATCTATAAATATACAAAGTTATACCTCAAACAAAAAAGCAAATACACCAAAAAGCTTTTAAGCATTGAAAAGGAGAGAAGAGGTATAGCCAAAAAAGTCAGGGGGCTGGAGGGAGGGTAATCAGGACTGCAACAGTGAATACACTCGAACATCTACATTTATGTTAAGTGTACAAAACTGTACTATGTTCTTCGTGTTTCACTGTTGCAGTCATTACATTTGGGTAGATTCTCAAAGCTAAGGATAGGAGGAGGAATTTAGATAGCATTAGGACCAGCTATAAGGCCCTGTAAAAAGTACAGTTTTGTACCTACCATAAATGTAGGTGTTAGAGTGGTTATGCTGCTGCAGTCATCACACTTGGGTTATCCTGCAGTCAAGCAGTCCCGCAGTCGGCCTGAATTCCAAAGCCTTGGTCCGGCATCGGTTGTCGTCGCTTCTTCCCGGACGTCAGTGCGGCAGGGGTATAAAAGAGGCAGCCGACGCCATTTTCTTCAGTTTTTCTTGCCCCAGATGTCAGGTGCCCCAAACTAAGAAGGCAAAATAAGAAGCTTGCAAAACATACCTTAGTGCAAAACAATGGTACTAGTTGCAAGCAAATACACCATATGGACATGCATCCCAAAGGTAGAAGTACATGGAGGTATAAGAAAAGCCTTGTTAGGAAGAGGGGATGGAGGGAGGGTAACCTGGACTGCAGCAGCATAACCACTAAAACATCTACATTTATGGTAGGTACAAAACTGTACTATGTTCATCGTGCTATGCTGCTGCAATCATCACACTTGGGTAGAGTCCCAAAGCTATGGTTGGGTGGTAAGAGCTAAACTGGGTTAGGTGCAGCTAAGATGCCCTGCAGAACTGCAGTGGCAAACCCAGCTCTGGTTTTTGAGTACAGAGGAAGGTGGTAATGCTTGGTGAAGGTGTGCACTGATCTCCAGGTGGCTGCCTCCAGAATGTCCTTTGTTGGGACTCGGAGGAGGAAGGCTGCTGAGGTTGCTGTAGCCCTGGTGGAGCGAGACCCAATACTAGCAGGCACTGCTTTCCCATGGTGTGAGTAGCAAAAGCGGATGCAGTGTGCTATCCATTTGGAGATGGTCTGTTTTGAAATAGCCTTTCCTTCTGAGCCTGGTGCATAGCATACAAGGAGTTGGTCAGATTTTCTGAAGGCCGTTGTCCTGTCTAAATAGTAACGTAACTGTCTGTGAATGTCCAAACAGTGAAGGAGTCTTTCTCCTTTATTCTGTGGGTTTGGATAAAAGGTGGGCAAGTGTATGGTCTGATTGAGAGCCACACTGGATACTACCTTTGGCATGAAAGAAGGGTTGGTGTGTAAAGATAATCTGTCCTGATGGAAAATGATGAAAGGTTCCACTGCCATAAGTGCCTGGAGTTCTGAGACTCTGCGTGCTGAGGTGATAGCCAGCAGCAGGGCTGTCTTCCATGACAAGTATTGAAGCTCTGCTGTAAAGGCTGGTTTGAAAGGAGGAAGTGTTAACTTTTCCAGAACAAAATTTAGATCCCAAGTTGGAGTAGGTGGTTTTCTGGGGGGTCTTATATTTTTTGCCCCTCTGAGAAACTGCCTTAGCAAAGGATGAGAGAAAATGGGAGGAACCGTATCATATTGAGCTGAAATGGCTGAAGCATGGATCTTTATGGATGAGAAAGAAAGGCCTTTGTGTAGCATCTCAGTTAGATATTGGAGTATGTGCGGAATATTTGGGATGCCAGGATTTAGGCTTCTAGCCTGGCTCCCTACACAAAATCTTTTCCATTTGTCTGAGTAAGTTTTTCTGGTGCTGGGCCTCCTGGCCTCCAAAATGACATTCTAGACGTCCTTTGAGAGAAGTGTTGTTTGATAATTTATGGTATTTTCCATGCAGCTAGATTTATGGTCCTTAGCTGACTATGAAGGATCTGAGACTTTTGTTGGGTTAACAGCAGAGGGAATTGAGGAAAGATCCATGGAGGGCTGTGAGTCAAGTTTCGTAGTAGTGGGTACCAGTGTTGACGTGGCCAGTCCGGGGCAATGAGGATCATCTGTGGTCTCTCTGATCTGGTTTTCAGTAATAACTGGGTGAGTAGAGGCAGAGGTGGGAAGGCGTAGACTGACAATGCTGTCCAACTGAATAATAGGGCATCCACTTTCCAGGCCAGGGGATGGTAAGTCCTTGTGCAACATTTTTGTAGCTGGCAATTGGTTGAGGCAAACAGATCTATGTCTGGCGGTCCCCACCTTTGAATTATCATTGAGAATACTTGTGGGTGTAGTCTCCACTCGTGAAGGTCTGTCAAATTTCTGCTTAATTTGTCTGCCAAAATGTTTTCTTTTCCTGGCAGGAATTGTGCTTGCAGTTGTACTTGGTAAGTTAATGCGGTGTTCCACAAGTCCATTGCCTGTCTGCATAGTGGGTAGGAGTGCGTCCCTCCTTGTTTATGTACCACATAACTGTGGTGTTGTCCGTCCTTATTAGAAGTTGTCCTGGATGCAAAAGGTCCTTGAAGACTTAGTGCATTTTTTACAGCTAGCATCTCCTTTTGATTGATGTGTAGTTGCCTTTGGTTTGCAGACCATTTGCCCTGTATGCATTGTCCTGCCATGTGTGCACCCCAGGCGTAGTCTGATGAATCTGTTGTCAAGGTTTGGTTTGGTGGAGGTGAGACAAAAGGAAGGCCCTTGTTTGCTTGGCATGCTTGAGCCCACCACAGAAACTCTTTTTGAAGGCAGGGAATGAGAGTTATAGTTGCTTCGAGGCTGTGTCTGTGCTGGGACCATACACTTTTTAGGTACCATTGTAGTTTTCTCATATGCAGTCTTGCATATGCAATTAGTTGAATGCAGGATGCCATGTACCCCAATGCCTGCAGGAATTTCCTTGCAGTGAGCTGGGTAGAAGTTGCCATGTTTTTGAAATACTGAGCCAGTTGTTTTTGCTTGTCTGGCGTGAGGTAAGCCATCTGGGTCGTCGTATTCAAGCTGACACCCAGGAAAATTTCTTGTGAGGGTATTAGTTTTGACTTCTTTTTGTTTACTGTGTACCCTAGGCAACTTAGCAACTTTGTCACAAATGCCAGATGCTGTAGTAGGATGTCTTTGCTGTCCGCTGGATCAGGCAGTTGTCCAGATATGGATAAATTTGTATTCCTCGCTGTCTGCAGTATGCAATTACTGATGCCAGGCATTTCGTGAATACTCTGGGCGCAGTAGATAAGCCAAAGGGCAATGCAGAGAATTGATAATGCGTTGTGCCTGCCAAAAATCTGAGGTATCTTCTGCAATCTTGTCTGATAGGGACATGCAGGTATGCCTCTTGGAGGTCCAACGTTACCAGCCAAGACTCCTTGCCCAGCATGGGAAGATGCTGCTGTAGTGTGAGCATTTTGAATTTGGGAATGTCCAGGTACATGTTTAGAATTGAAAGGTCTAAGATGGATCTCCAGGGCTTTGTCCTTTCTTGGTACTAGAAACCGTCTTGAGTAAAATCCTTGACCTTGTTCTTTTGCAGGTACCTTTTGAATTGCTTTCATGTTCATGAGAGCTGAAATTTGCTTTTGTGCCTCTGCCCATTGGTTTGTTGGCAGATTTGGCATGCCTCTCATCCGTGGTAAAGTGTGAAAATGAAATCTGTAGCCTCGGGTAATAATATCCAAAATCCATTTGTCCTTTGTTATGATGTGCCAATTTTGTGGGAAAAGAGCCAGTTTTCCTCCTAGAGGTGCTGCCTGGGCAATTATGCTTGGCAGGCGAAGAGGAAAGTCATTGAGTTTGTTTTCTGAAGGGTTGAGATCTGTCGTCTCCCCCTCTTTGAGTTGTTGTTTGCCATTGTCTAGGCCTGAAGGTACCCTCTGTGCCTGACCTCTGCCCCTAGGGCATCTGTACCTGCCCCTTTGGGGTCTGTCTGAAGCAGGAAAGGACCAGTTTTTTGATGGCCAGTTTCTGCTGAAGCGAGGAGGTTGTACCTGTAAAAAATATTTAACTGTTTGCATTGATTTTGCCTTTTCTTCCATCTTCTTTAAAACTTCCTCTGCTTTGACACCAAATAACGCATCCTTTTGCAGTGGAGCATCCAGTAACTTTGCTTTGACATGTTCTGGTAAGGTCTGCTCTTTTAGCCAAGCATGTCTACGTATTACAGACCCTGTGACTGCTGCTCTACATGAGGCCTCCAAAGAATCAAAACCACACTGCAAGGTATGTTTTCCCACTTGTTCTGCTGCATGCAACAAATCTTGCATCCCTTTGAAATCTAGTTGATCTGTTTGAGGGATCATTTTCTGTTTTAACTGAGTAAGCAAGTACTGCTGGTATTTAATCATGTGGAATTGGCAGTTTAATGCCCTCATGGCCAAAGTGGCAGAGGTATACACTTTTTCCCCCCATCTTTCTAATGCCCTGGAATCTCTTTCCACAGGTAGTGGATTCTTAGCAGTAGAGGCCTTAACCCCTTTTGGACCCTGGGAAATGGTTTCTGGGTCTGCAGCAGGGCTTTTATATAAAAACTTGAGAGTCAGGGACTCAACAGTATCTGTCTGGTTTAGGTGGTGCTGGAGGTAAGGAATCTGGATTTAGACTGGATTCAGTGTAGACATCATCCAGAATGTCCAAAACAGGAGGAATGGCTAGGGGTCTATGCTGAGGCAAAAGAAGAAACTCACGGAGTCTTTTCTTGGAGTCAGAGTAATCTTGTCCTTCCCAGTGGAAATGCTCTCTCATGGTGTGCAGGGTTTCCCCTAAAGAGAAGTCTTCAGGGGGGGAAACAGAGGGAATAGACTCCTCAGCATCTGAGTCTTCATAGAGAGGGAAGGGGTAATCCTGTTCCTCAGAGTCTGCTGAGGAAATGGATTCCTGGTCAGAAGGAGGTAAATCTTCCTCCAGTCTAGGCCTTTTGTCAGGAGGGGGCTGGGAACCTCTGATAAGGGTAATCAAGTCCTCCGCCATTTTGATGTTTTTTAGGCATAGGGGCCTGTATGGGAGTCTGTGGACCCGGTTTCTTAACCTTTGGAAGCTTAGCGTACGACTTAACGGAAAGAGTAGTCGGTTTAAAGATGCCTTCTGAAACCGAAGGCCTGTCCATAGTATCCAGATCGCCGCCAGGGCTGGCGTCCGCGAGTTGAGGAGGAACCAGCTACAGTGGCCCGGTAGATTCTGACTGAGAGGTAGTTGTATTTTCTAAATCTGCGGTAGTCAGGGGCTGCGTAGGCGCCTCACTGAATACCGAAGATACGGCGGCAGGCCTAACAGAGACCTCGGTATCTGGTCTAGGCTGCCGGTCTTTGTCCTTGCGTTTTTAAACATAGCGGTAGTTGGAGGTTCCGATGACATAATGTAGTTGAATTTTCTGCCAAAATAATGTCGGGCGGTATCAGCCCGACGCTTAATAGTGCGTTTATTGAACCTAGCACAAAACCGACAACCACAAACGTCGTGGTCTGGGCCCTAGGCAAGGAATACAATAAGAATGAAAATCCTTATGAGGTATTTGCTTCCCACAAGAAATACAATTATTAACTTTGTCTGACATCGGTCTGAGGCAAGAAAAGTTTCCCCAACAAGGTACTTAGCTTTATAGAAGACTTTGGCTGAAATTCTGTTCGAAATTCTCAGGAGCTGGCCGACCGGCACTTGCGAACTGCTTCTGCTTCGGGCACTGCGCGGCAAGAAAGACTGAAGAAAATGGCGTCGGCTGTCTCTTTTATACCCCTGCCACAGTGACGTCAGGGAAGAAGCGACGACAACAGACGCCGGACCAAGGCTTTGGAATTCAGGCCGACTGCGGGACCGCCTGACGGCAGGATAACCCAAGTGTGATGACTGCAGCAGCATAGCACGATGAACATCTGCAATGGCAAAGCCAGCTCTGGATTTAGAGAAAATTGGCAAATGGTAATGCTTGGTGAAAGTATGTACAGAACTCCAGGTAGCAGCTTCTAGGATGCCCCCGGTAGGTACACCTCTGAGAAAGGCTGTAGAGGTAGATGCATCCTTGGTCGAGTGGGGTCTAATCCCCTGTGGGATAGGTTTTCCATGGTGCTTATAGCAGAAATGAATGCAATGGCCTATACATTTGGGAATGTTTTGCTTTGAAATAGCCTTCCCCTCTGTCCCTGCAGCAATTGCCACCAGCAGTTGCTCAGATTTCCTTTGAGGATTAGTCCTGTCCAAGTAGAATCTACGCTGTCTGTGCACATCTAAGGAGTGCAGTATTTGTTTCCCCTTTGTCCTGTGGATTACGAAAGAAGGTTGGCAAATGAATGGACTGATTAAAGGCCACACTGGATACCACCTTTGGCATGAAAGAGGGATTGGTCCTGAGGGACACCCTGTCCGCATGAAAGATGATGAAAGGCTCCACTGCCATACGGGCCTGTAATTCAGATACCCTTCTTGCTGAAGTGATGGCTAAAAGGTAAGCTGTTTTCCAAGAAAGGAATTTTAAATCTGCAGTAGCAGCTGGATCAAAAGTAGGAAGGGTGAGTTTCTCCAATACAAAGCTAAGGTCCCAGGCTGGAAATGGAGCTCTCCTGGGTAGTCTTAAATTTCTGGCCCCTCTGAGGAACTGCTTGAGCAGTGGATGAGAGAAGAGAGGAGGTTCTGTGTTATAATGAGCTGAAATGGCTGAGGCGTGAATTTTTACTTTAGAAAAAGACAGGTCCTTGTGAAACATCTTAGTTAAGTACTGCAAAATCTGAGGTAAACTGGGCACTGCTGTGCTTCATTGAGATTGGTTCCAGGCACAAAATCTTTTCCATTTTTCAGCATAAGATTTTCTACAACTAGGCTCCCTCGTCTCTAAAATGACATCCATCACTGGTTTACTGAGGGATGGTAAAGGAGAGCTTAGATAATTAGGCAGGCTGCTAGGTTCAGTGTTTGAAGTTGAGGGTGCGGAATCTGGTTCTCCTGCTGAGACGGCAGGGAAGGAGTCTGAGGCAAGTGCCATGGGGCCAACAGTGACGCACTTGAGCAGGAGGGGGTACCAGTGTTGGTGCGGCCAGGCTGGTGCAATCAAAATCATCCTTGGTTTGTCTTGTTTATCTTCAGCAGTACTTTGGAGAGCAGAGGCAGAGGAGGAAAGGCATAAACTGATAGGTTTTTCAAACTGAAGGACAAGCATCCACCTTCCAAGCTTGTCTGTGGAGAGTCGTTGCACAAAATTTTTCCAATTGATAGTTCTGGGGGTAGGCAAACAGGTCTATATCTGGGCTCCCCCATTTGCTTGTCAACATGTTAAAAATCCTTGGTTCCAGTTTCCACTCATGTGGGTCCATGAGGTTTCTGCTTAGTCAGTCTGCCAGTGTATTTAGATTTCTGGCAGGAATTGAGCTTGAAGATGCACTTGATAGCTCAAGGCTGTGTTCCACAATGCCATGGCTAGTCTGCAGAGGGGATAAGAATGCATCCCTCGCTGCTTGTTTATGTACCGCATAATAGTGGTGTTGTCTGTCTAACATTAACTCTCCTGAAAGAATGTGGTCTTTGAAGGCTGTAAGGGCATTCTGTAAAGCTAACATTTCTTTATGATGTGAAGGTGCATTTGACTTGGGTTCCATTTGCCCTGAATACACTTCCCTGCCAGGTGCGCCCCCCTCCCCCCATGCATAATCTGATGCGTCTGTTAGGGTTTGGGCGGCAGGGGTTAGTGTGAATGGTAGTCCCCTGTTTTGGTGGCAGGCCTCTGCGCACCAAAGGGACTCTGGGCGTAGACAAGGAATGATAGGAATCATTGCTTCTAGATCCTGAGAATGTTGACACCATAGGCTTTTTAGATACCATTGTAGTTTCCTCATATGCAGTCTTGCATATGGAATTAGAAGAATGTAGGAGGCCATGAACCCCAAGGCTTGTAGTATTTGCCTTGCAGATAGCAGGGTCTTTGTGGCCACTTGTTTGAAGTAGGTTGTCAAGTGAATTTGTTTCTCTGGCATGAGGAAAGCCATCTGGGAAGTTGTATTTAAGCTTGCTCCCAAGAATACACCAGGTGTGATTTCTTTTCATTTATGGCATACCCTAGACAAGTTAGCACCCTCTGCACAAAAACAGATGATTCAAAAGTATGTCCTGGTTTTCTGCCTGAATTAGACAATCGTCCAGGTATTGGTATATTTGAATATTTCTTTGCCTGCAAAATGCAATGACTGGATCTAGGCACTTTGTGAATACCCTGGACGCAGTAGATAAGCCAAAGGGCAGTGTAGAGAACATACAGTGTGTAGCCTGCTTTGAAGCGTAGGTATCTTCTGCAAGATTCCTTGATTGGGATGTGCAGGTATGCTTCCTTTAAATTTAGTGCTAACAACCAGGCATCTTTGCTTAGCATAGGAAGCAACTGGTGAAGAGTCAGCATCTTGAATTTTGGAATCACCAAAAAGGTGTTTAGAGTAGGCAGGTCTAGGATAGGATGTCATGAATTTTCTTTTCTGGGTACCGGGAAAAATCTCTAGTAGAAACCTTGTCCCTTTTCTTCTTCTGGTACCAACTGAATAGCCCCTATGCTTAAGAAAGAGTACTAGCTTTTGGGCCTCTGCCCAGTGATTTGGAAGTAGATCCAGCCAACCACTTGGAGTTGGTAACATGTGGAAGTGAAATCTGTATCCTTGGGACACTATATTTAAAACCCATTTCTCTTGGGTAATGAGTCCCCAGTTCTTTGCATGAAGTTCAATCTTTCCCCCCAAAGGGGCAGTCAGTTGAGAAGTGCTTGGAAGTTTTAAAAAGAAGTCATAGAGAGACAGTTTACCATAGGGTGGGAGTTTTATTACTCCCAGACTTGGAAGTGGAGGCCCCCCACTGCTTAGTCCTGTGCATCCCCTGTGATTGAAGCCTGGGTGCTCTGCTGGATCTGGACTTGGACTGAGAAGGTCTGGAAGAAGCAGGAAAGGACCAGTTCTTAGAAGGCCAATGCCTACTAAATCTTGGAGGTTGTACTTGTAAAAAATCTTTAACAGTTTGCATAGATTTAGCTTTTTCCTCCATCTTTTTAAGAACTTCTTCTGCCCTGTTGCCAAACAGGCGGTCCTGATTTAAGGGAGCATCCAGTAATTTTGCTTTAAAATGATCTGGCAAGGATTGCTCCTTAAGCCAAGCATGCCTTCTAAGTACAGACCCAGTTACCGCAGCCCTGCAAGATGCCTCCAGTGAATCAAAACCAGAGAGCAATGTATGTTTACCAACTTGTTCAGCAGAATGCATTAAATCCTGTAAATCCTTATTTTCAGCACAATCAGGAAACACAATTTGTTTGTTTAAGCAATCCAATAATATGCAGCTGATACATTAACATATGAAATTGGCAATTCAAGGCCCTACTGGCCAAGGTTTCAGAAGTGTATACCTTCTTACCCCATCTATCCAGAGCCCTGGGGTCTCTATCAGAGGGGGTAGGATTTTTGGCAGTAGTAGCTTTAATGCCCTTGGGTCCCTGTGAAACGTTATCAGGATCCATAGTAGGATTTTTGAAAAGGAACTTGTGAGAGTCAGGAACCCTGTAATATCTATCAAGTTTTATGGAAGCAGGAGGTAGAGTGTCAGGGGCCATGCTAGATTCCAAAAAGGCATCATCAACAATGTCCAGTACAGGAGGTATAGCTAAAGGCCTGTGCTGGGGCAGGAGTAATAAATCCCTAAGTCTCTTTTTAGAATCAGACAGATCCTGACTTCCCAATGAAAATGCTCCCTGAGAGTATGCAATGTTTCACCAAAAGAGAAATCCTCCGGGGGAGGGCGCAGCGGGAATAGAGTCCTCAGCATCAGAATCCTCATAGGTAGATAAGGGTAAATCCTGGTCATCAGAGGAAACAGAAATTTCAGACTCCTGGTGAGAAGTATCATAAGCAAACTCAGTCCTAGGTCTCTTAGAGGGGGAAGGTTGGCTTCGCCTGATTAAAGTAATAAGATCTTCAGTCATTCTTATCATACGTTTTTTAGGCATAGAGGTCAGACCATGCAGTCTGGGCATCAATTTTCTAGGCATGGTTCGAGTTTTATGCCTTGAAGAAGAAGATGGCATTGGTTTAATATGCAAGTCAGTAGGCCTGAATACACCCTCAGAAGCCGGTGCCTGCACAGCAGCTCGGGACCCATCCAAGGTACAGACATCCGCAGGTTCCACAGTTGAAGCAGCTCGCGGCATACCAGACTCCGAATGGGGCTCAGTAGAGGCCTGCGAATCTGAAGTAGCGGGTATCAGGGTCTGCGAAAGCGCCTCACTGAGTATCGGTGAACTGGGCGGACTCTCTCTGGCTTTATCTTTACGTTTTTTTTCAGAATGTCAGTAGTCAAATGGCTTACCGAAGACATATCAGGATTATTGAATAGAGCACCAAAATATTCAGAAGCGCAAATATACCGACGACGGATTGCTCGTGGTTTAAATAAGGCAAAAAACCGACAGCAAGGTACGTCGTGGTCAGGGCCTAGGCAAGGAATACAGTACGAATGAAAATCTTTGAGAGGTATTTGCTTTCCACAAGAAATGCAATTATTTACTTTTATTGACATCGGATTACAGCAAGAAAAAGTTTCCCCAATGGGGTACTTAGCTTTTAGTTGAAGACTTCAGCTCTGAAACTCGAAAACGAAAATTTCAGGAGTTGGCCGACCAGCACTTGCGAACTGCTTCTGCTTTGGGAACCGCATGGCAAGAAAGAATGATGTAAGGACGTCGGTTGCATGTTTTATACCCCTGATGACCTGACGTCATGGAAGGTGAGAAAGCAACCGATGTAGGACCCAAGACTTTGTTAATCAGGCCGACTGAGGACTAATGCAAGCAGATAACCCAAATGTAATGACTGCAACAGTGAAACACGAAGAACATCAGACAGTGCATAGAGCCTGCTCTGAAGCATAGGTATTTCCTGCAAGATTCCCTTATGGGGATGTGCAGATAAGCTTCTAAGTCTAGGGTTGTTAGCCAGGAGTCCTTGGCTAGCACAGGAAGCAGCTGTTGGGAGAGTTAGCATTTTGAATTTTGGAACCATGACAAAAAGGTGTTGAGAATAGATAGGTCCAGGATAGGACGCCAAGAGTTTTGTTTTCTGGGAACCAGAAAAAGTCTGGAGTAAAAGCTTTGTCCCCTTGCTGGGACAGGGTGAATAGCCTTGATACTGAGGAGAGAGAGTACTTACTTCTGGGCCTCTGCCCACTGATTTGGGGGGAGGTCTGGTCATCCGCTTAGGGTTGGACATGAGTGGAAATGGAATGTGTATCCCTGGGAAACCATGCTTAAGACCCATTTGTCTTGGGTAAGGTATTCCCAGTTTTTGGCATGCAAGGCAAGTTTCCCTCCTAAAGGCGCAAGTACTAGGGCAAGGCTTGGAGAAGTTAAGAATAAGCCATGGTGTAATTTTACCGTAGGATGGCGGCTTACTACTTCCCTGTTTTGGACGTGAGAGCGCTCCATTGCTTAGATCTGTGCATAACCTGAGACTGAATTCTTGGTGATCTGCTGCCCCTGGGCTTGGACAGAATGCCTGGAAGGGACTGGAAAAGACCAGTTTTTTGAAGGCCAATGCCTACTGAATCTAGGTGGCTGAACTTGTAAGAAATCTTTAACAGTTTGCATATATTTTGCTTTCTCCTCCATCCTTTTGAGGACTTCTGCTTTATTGCCAAATAGACACTCCTGATTTAATGGTGCATCTAGTAATTTTGCTTTGAAATGATCTGGCAAGTTCTGTTCCTTAAGCCAAGCATGCCTTCTAAGAACACACCCAGTGACAGCAGCCCTGCAAGATGGTTCTAAGGCATCAAACCCACATTGCAAAGTATGTTTACCAACTTGGTTAGCAGAATGCATTAACTCTTATAAATCTTTGTGTTCTGCACAGTCAAGAATCAACAATATTTTTTGTTTAATTAGCTCCATAATATGCTGCCGATACTTTAACATATGAAACTGGCAATTTAAGGCCCTAATGGCAAGAGTAGCAGAGGTGTATACCTTTTTACCCCATCTGTCTAAAGCCCTAGAATCCCTGTCCGAAGGGGTAGGATTTTTGGCAGTTGTAGCCTTAATGCCTTTAGGTCCCTGGGAAATGGTCTCTGGATCTGCAGTAGGATTAAAGGAAATTTGAGAGAGTCAAGCACACTATAGTACCAGTCAGGTTTCCTGGGAACTGGAGGCAAAGTATCAGGGGTAAGGCTGGATTCCAAGAAGACATCTACAATTTCCAGGACAGAAGGGATAGCTAGAGGCTTGTGCTGAGGCAAGCTTAAAAATTCCCTCAGTCTCTTTTTGGACTGGGAGTAGTCCTGGCTCTCCCAGCGGATATGCTAAAGGTGTGCAGGGTTTCACAAAAGGAAAAATCTTCTGGAGGGGAAGCAGAGGGAATTGAATCCTCTGCATCAGAATCCTCATAGGTGGATAAGAGTATATCCTAGTAATCAGAAAGATCAAAGTTAACAGATTCCTGATCAGAAGAATCAGAAGGAAAATCAGTTCTTGATCTTTGAGGGGGAAAGCTGACTTCCCCTAATTAAAGTAATGAGGTCCTCAGCCATTATAAGTAATTGTTTTTGTGGCATGTGTGCTTGAGAATGCGCTTTGGTCTGTTTCCTAGGCGTAGTGCGAACTTTAGGCCTGAGAAATTCTGTATTTTTGGTTTGAAATGAAGTTGTCGGTTTAATATGAAAATCAGAAGGCCTGAATACACCCTCAGAAGCCAGTGCCTGCACAGTGGTTCTGGACCCATACAAGGTAGAGACATCCGCAGGTTCCATAGTCAAGGAAGCATCTCATGGCATACCGGACTCCGAATGGGTCTCAGTAGAGGTCTGCAAATCTGTAGAAGTGGGTATAAAGGGCTGCGAAAGCGCCTCACTGAGTACCGGCGACTAACTTAACGGAAGAGTCATCGGCAGCTTTGGACTTATACTGTTGGTCTTTATCCTTACTTTTTTTGGAAGATCAGTAGTCGGATGGCTTATCGAAGCCATTTCAGAGTGCGTAGATTGAGAGCGAAAAATTTATCTACAAAAATTGCCCGACGACGAACAGTTCAGGCGTTGAACAAGGCACAAAACCGATGGTGAGGGACGTCATGGTCTGGGCCTAAACAAGTGACGCAGTAAGAATGAACATCTCTGTGGGGTATTTGCTTTCCACAGGCAAGACGAGTGTTGATTTTTTCTGACATCAGTTAGAGCAAGAAAAAAGGATCCCCAATGGGGTACTTATCTTTTAGAAGACTTCAGGTCTGAAACTTGAAAAACGAAAATTTCAGGTGGCGGCCGACCAGCACTTGCGAACTGCTTCTGCTTCGGGCACCGCACGGCAAAAAAGACTGATGTAATGGTGTCGGCTGCATGTTTTATACCCATGACATCATGGAAGAAGCGACAGCATCCGACGCAGAAATCCCAAGACTCTGGTGTTCAGGCCGGCTGAGGGCTACCTGCAGGCAGATAACCCCATATATGTGATGCCTGCAACAGTGAAACACGAAGAACATCAGAATGAAAGTAATGAAAACCGCAAATATAGCTTTCCTACAACCCACACCCTTCGAAAAATTCTGGTAATTCCAACAAGAGGAAAAAGGCAAGAGCTGTTGGGGGCGTTGGTATTAAGGTATCTATGTGGGTGCTTTGAGCTCTTATCATCCCAAGAAAAAATAGCATTTTCTAAACAGCCTAATTCATTCACCAAATGGGGAAGGGTACATGAAAACCACATCACCCCAGTTATCCACAATGCCTCCCCTCTTAAGAGTGCACCACTCTACACGCTTGTTAAGGCTACCTTCCAGTGGTAGCTTGGCAAGTTTAGTATCCATCCCAAGCTGCCCTTCTGCGTCACTGACTTCCTTGTAGGGCTACTGATACATGGTGCGCGTGTGTGCATGTGACCAGCTAAGCCCATTCCTCCTGCCCAACCTCTCTGCTAGTGCCATCAGCTGCCCAAGCTGAGTGAGGAACTCGATAGTTACCCAAGTGCAGGCAGCGTCTTGTCTTTCTACACCACTTGTGCTAGCTAAAAAAAAAAACATTTTAATATACAACGCTGATGAGAAGCATGACCACTGACCATCAATTGAAAGACCAAAAATGAGAAGTTACGTACCTACTATAACATTCCATGTTAGTTGTCTTCTCTCGCCTTCTTTTTTGCTGGATGGGGTTCGGAGCCGAACCTCGGCTCCGACTCGGCCTATACTAAAGCTCGAGAGCTAATTTTACCGGCTCGAGGCAACCCTATATCCCATGATGCTAGGCGGTAACTACCCAGATCTCGTTTGGTAGCTGAGAAACAATAGCCAATTCAGTCTCCCCTCTGAGGTGGAGGAGGAGAAAGGAGAACTCCCCAAATATCACTACCTGAAGCTTTATCTACCCCAGGACCAACTGTCTGGGCTTGGAATAGTGCAAGATAAGGTCCCTTAGAAGAAGGGGAAAACCTTTCGGTCTGTCCAGGCTAAGGGGATGGTGGGCGGGACGCAAGAAAGGCGGCGAGAGAAGACAACTAACATGGAACGTTATGGTAGGTACATAACTTCTCAATGTTAAGTTGTCAATCTCGCCTTCATTCTTGCTGGATGGGACCGCGTCCCTAGCACCTTCATCCTGGGTGGCTCATTTGAACAGACTCTTGAGAACGGTGGAACCAAAATTTGCCCTGTTTCTGGAGGCCATGTCCAATTTGTAATGTGTAACAAAGGTACGAGGAGAGGCCCATGTGGCTGCCGCACAGATAGTGTCTATTGGCACTCTAGCTTGAAAGGCTGCTGATGTAGCTAACGCTCTGGTTGAATGGGCTCTTGGCCTAGTAGTCAATTTTTTTCCTCTGAGTTGATAAATACAGGTAATCACAGAAGACACCCACCTAGACAGGGTTACCTTGGACACCGGAAGGCCCTTTCTACTTTCTGCATAAGATAAAAAGAGTTGATCATATTTCCTGATTTGTTTAGTTCTGTCGAGATAGTAGCGGAGTTAACGAGCGTCCAGGCAATGCAGTTTTTGCTCCGCCCTGTTTGAATAATTAGGGAAGAAAACTGGAAGATCAATAGATTGATTTAAATTTGCCTGAGAAGCCACCTTGGGTAAAAAAGACGGGTTAGTTCTTGGAGAAACTCTGTCTTTGTGGAACACTAAATAAGGAGGACGAATGCAAAGGGCATGAAGTTCAGACACTCTCCTAGCAGATGTAATGGCGACTATGGAGAGTGTCTTCCAGGAAAGTAACTTCAATGAACAGGAGGCCGCAGGTTCAAAGGGAGGGAGAATCAAGGATGCTAAAACTAAGTTTAAATCCCACTGTGGTGGGGGGTATTTGATCGGAGGCTTGAGTAAAAAGATACCTCTGAGGAATGCCTTGCAAAGCTTATGGGACATGATACTGGAGTCCGACAAGCCTATGTGAAATTTTGAAATGGCTGCTAACTGAACTTTTACTGTGGAGGAAGATCCTGAATGAAAAATTTCAGCTAGGAAATCCAAGACCAAGTGTATTGGAGCAGTGAAGCGATCTATATTCCTAGCCTTTGCCCAAAAGGAAAAACGTTGCCATTTACTAGCATAGATCCTTCTGGTGGAAGACTTAAGGGAAGCTACAATAATATCCCAGACAGAATTTGAAATCATTGGAAGCCTGGCTAGGGACGGAAGTGGAGCAACCAAGCTGTGAGGTTGAGAGATTGGAGGGATTGGTGCAGCTGCCCTGACTGATGGGCCAAAAGTTCTGGCACTGGATCCAGATGCCAAGGCTGCTCCAAAAGATAACGATTTAGGAAAGGGAACCATATCTGTCGAGGCCAGTAAGGGGCAATGAGGATCATCTTGGCTCTCAAGGCGGTAGCTTTCTGAATTATCTGTGTGATTAATGGAAAGGGGGGAAAAGCGTATAGAAGTCCCCGAGGCCAATCGTGGACTTGAGCGTCTCTGGGGGGATGGCCTGGAAGGGGGAAGAGAGTATAGAAGTCGAGGCACTTGCTGTTTTGTGGTGTTGCAAAAAGATTGCAGCAAGGAAACCCCCACTTCCGAAAAATTTCATCCGTCACCGATTGCTTGAGAGACCACTCGTGGGGCATGAGAATAGCTCTGCTCAGCCTGTCCGCTATGACGCTGGACTTCCCGGGGATGTGCGTTGCTATCAGAAACCGCTGAGAAGAGATCGCCCATTGCCAGAGTCTGAGTACTTCTCGACACAGGGGATAGGACTTGGTTCCGCCCTGCTTGTTGATATACCATACTACAGACATATTGTCCGTCTGAATTGCAATAGTCCCCAGGGGAAGAGCGTCTTGGAGGGCTTGCAACGTCAAAAGCACTGCTCTCATCTCCAGGACATTTATGTGCAAGTGGCATTCGAAAGGTTGCCATGTGCCATGGACTGTCCTGCCCTGAAAATGCCCCTCCACCCAATCAGGGAGGCGTCCGATGTGACTGTGGCGACCGGGGGGGGGAGTAAATGGTCTGCTCGATGGACTTGAGGGGAGACCATCCACCAAGACAGATGTTTTCTGCAAGATAGAGTTATTAAGATCTTGTGTGTCATAGGGAGCTGTTGGAAGGACCACTGGGAGAAAAGCATCTACTGAAGAAGCCGCATGTAAAAGCGGGTGAGGGGAAGAAGCGTGATGGCTGCCGCCATGAGACCTAATACTTTCAGAACATACCTGGCCTTAATTTTGTTGCTCTGAAGGAGGACGTGAACATGATTTGGAATATCTAAGACCCTCTGCTCTGTTAACTTTGCTGAGAGCTGAACCGTGTCCAAGGTGGTGCCTATGAAGGTAATAGACTGACAAGGCAGACTTTTCGAAATTTAGAGAGATAACTAGCTCTTTGCAAATATGAATGGTGTAATCTCTGGCTACAAGAAGTTGACGCCTGGTGGTGGCAGTGAGGAGCCAGTCGTCTAGATATGGAAACACCTGGAATCCTTGACGTCTCAGGTGAGCCGTAACCGCTGTCATACATTTGAACACTCAGGGGGGGGCTGTAGTGAGACCAAAGGGCAGGGCTCTGAACTGGTAGTGATTGGCCCACAGCCGGAAGCGGAGAAACCTTCTGGAGCGCCTGTGTATTTTTATGTGATAGTACGCATCCTGAAGGTCCACTGAGCACATCCAATTGTCCTTGCCCAGAAGGGGTAGAATGGACTGTAGCGTGACCATCCGGAACCTCGTTCTTTTTACAAACTTGTTTAGTTTGCTGAGATCCAATATTGGCCTCCAGTCCCGTTTTTTTTTGGTACCAAAAAGAACTTTGAGTAGACTCCGGATCCTAGTTGGTCTGCTGGGACTGGCTGGATGGCTCTCTTTTAGCAGCTTTGATATTTCTAGTGCTGCTTGTTCCATAAGACTGGGTGGAACGTCTGGAAGAGACCCCATTTGAATCGTTGGGATTTGGATAAAGGGGATTTTGTAACCCTCAGATATAATCGACTGCACCCATTTGTCTTGAGTGAGGGAGAGCCAGGCTTGTGGGTACATCGATAATCTTCCCCCGACTGCCTCCGAAGGTGGACAGTCGGGCAGCACCTCAGGGATGCTGAAAGGGTTTGTCAGAGAGGGTTTCTCTGCTACCCTGATTCTGCGGACCCCCTCTGCCTCTTGGACGGCGTCTGTTATTGTTCCCCCCTCTGCCTCTAGGGGGGGAACTGACCTCTTGCATCAGGCGTGACTCCTTGTGATTTGCGGAACCACATTTTTCCACCCTTTTGACCCTTAGGATATGGTCTAGATGGGGTTGAAAAACAGACTCCTACGGCAGAAATAGTCTTGCCATCTTGTTCGCATCTGGTCAAAGTATCTTTCACTTGAGGTCCAAACAACGCTGAACCATCAAAGTGGGAGTTAGTGAAAGACGCCTTGAAGGGGTCTGCGAAGTTGCAAAGCCACATCCAGGCGTGACGCCTTAAAGCCACACCTGTGCCTGCGGCCCTACTCGCTCCATCGGCCGCATAGGAAATAAGCCGCATAGAGGAGTTGACAATGGAATTCAGGGTTCCTAGCTGTGAGTTAATTTTGTCCTGAGACCCAGCAGCTGATGGATCCTGTAGGACCTCACCCAGTTCTTTGAGAATGTCTCTTTGAATACGGGTGAAGTGGCATAAGTAATTCAGCGACCGCATGGCAAAGGTCGCTGATGAGAACATCCGCTTGCCGTACCTATCCATTGTCCTAGATTCCTTGTTAGGCAGATGGATAGGCACTGAAGGATCGGCCAGTTCCTTCTTGGTGGCTGCCGCCACCACCATGGCATCAAATGGGACACCTTTAGATAAAAATTGCTTATCTGAAGGGGCTGTTATAAATTTGGAAGGTCTCCGTGAGGTGGGTTCCATCGAATCAGGGGCCGTCCACGCCTTCCGCGCCACCACTTCCCATAAGGGGGTCGAAGGGAGGAGACACCCAGGAGGTGGAGGGTCGAGAACCAAAAGCCTCCAGGTAAACCGACTCGTCCTCGGAAGGATTAAGGGAAGACCAGTTCCCCTTCTGTAAGGATTTCAAGGATGTCAGAGAAGGAGACATACTCAGAGGGGGACCTTGGGGATCCTTATGACTCATCCAAGTCGGTATTAGATGTGACAGACTCAGGGGAGTCCACATGCTTCCTCTTACATGTACTCTTATGCGGGGGTTCACCTGACGGGTCAGGAGAAACCTCGGAAGAGGAGGATATTCCCAATGAGGAAACCTGAGGCGTTGGATCTCTACGGCCGGGGGCGAGAGAGTGGGAAGAGACCTCAGCAGGCACTACAGTGGGAGGAGCTGATGGAGCTGACCGTAGGGCAGGCACTGGGGCCAGTACGCTCCTCATGACCTCGAAAGCGCCCCTATCAGGCAGGCTAGAGGGCTCCCGCTCCGAAGAACTAGGAACACCAGCCGGCACAGACAGGGACGGCTCCGAAGCCGGTGTCGGGGCCGAACTCACCAGCACCAACGCTCCGAGAAGGAGAACGGGGTCAGACAAGGGTCCAATGCCACTCGCCCCCTCGGAGCCGGCGAGAGAGTCCTAGCGCCTGGATCCCTCCAAGGATGGCACCATGGACGAGATCGGAGCAGACGACTGAGCCGAAGGGGGAGGTATCGGCTCTGACATCACAACGGTCACGGCTCCGAGGAGCTCCGGCTCCGAACACTGGGGCAGAGTCGAAGGAGGAATAGTAGGTTGTATGGACATAGCCGCTGTCTGATGAGACGGGCTGTGAAGCATTTGGGCCAGTGCCTGAGACTAACAGTCTGCTAACCACCCTCTCAAGGTCATGGTCGGAAAGCCTGGAAGACCGAGAGGAATGGCTCCGATGGCTCCGCTCCGAGAGTAAAGGTGAGCTCGGAGCCGAATGGATAGATTCCAGAGATGGAGATCTGGACCTCTTGCGTGTGGAGGGCATCAACATTGATGGAGCCAATGGAGCCGTAGACACATCGGCTCCAGCTGGAGCAGACTATGAAGATTGAGTCTTAGAGGCATCGGCTCTGGTCGGAGCCGATGCAGGAAGCTGCAATACAGAGATATCAGCTCCAGCCGGAGCCAATCGTGTCGCAGAAGGTGAGCCACCATCCGAAGGCTTAGAGCACGGAGCCGACGGTTTGGGTGGCTTCGAAGGCTTCCCCGGCACGGACTTAGCCGGGGAACCTTCGGGCTTTAATAAGCCCCTCAGAATCAACTTATTCCTGCACTCCTGCAGGACTCTTGGGCTGAATGCATGGCACAGAGAGCAAGAGTCCTGCAGGTGCAGGGGTCCCAGGCAATAAACACAAGAAGTGTGACCGTCTGTCAGCGACATCTTCTGACAGCACGAGTCACACTTCTTGAAGCCTGAGACCTTTGTCTCTTTCGACATATTGCTGTCGAAAAGAACCAACAAAGTTCTAAAGATAGAAACACACACTCAAACAGAGAAATTAGCCTATTTAGAAAAAATAATGGGAAAACTAAGTACAAAAACTAGAATTTTTCTTAATTTTAATCACTAACCTGTGAGCCAGTAAAAAGAGCACCTCGCTAGCGAGAGCGGCAAACGAGATCTGGGTAGTTACCGCCTAGCATCATGGGATATAGGGTTGCCTCGAGCCGGTAAAATTAGCTCTCGAGCTTTAGTATAGGCAGAGTCGGAGCTGAGGTTCGGCTCCGAACCCCATCCAGCAAGAATGAAGGTGAGATTGACAACTTAATATCTGTTTCTTTACTGGAGACCTGAGGTGCTTCTCGTTGTTTGTACAAGAATCCTCAGCCTCCTCCTGTACACTTTTGGCAGGTTAGAAATTTGAAGAACAAGTCCACAGCCCAAATCGTTTCAGTCTTTCCAACACTGAACAGTTCTAAAGGACCTTTCTTCAGCAACTTCTACTGGTGTATTAAAATCCCCCACAGACAGACAGTTCATAAGTAAATTGGGAGGTGCTCAAAAAGAACCAACTCTTCCAGGGTCCAGCTACAGGTGTAATTTTTAAGCCACAGGGGCACTTGCTAGCAGAAGCCATGACAAAGTCTGCACAACATTCCGCCTGAGAGAAAAACAGAATGATTAAAAAAAATATATATATATATATATTTACCTAAAGGAAATTAGAACCGAGGCATTAAAAAAATAGTATTTTTACCTCAAAAATCAATCTACCATTGAAGCAGTCTGGGGCCATCCAGTGTGACCAAACTATTTTGTGGAGAAATTACAACAGCCTTCTGTTAGGGTAATTCATTTACAGTGAAAGGTTTGCGCAGCTAACAATCCTCATTATCTGCAGTGTCAGCTTTGCCCTGTTATTCCTGCAGATGGAGTCTGATCACATAACATCCCACTTGCCTTCTTAAATGATGACTTTTGTCTATCAAAATGACATTCATTGAAACAATTTCAGTACAAGTGTGAGTGACTGATCACCCTTTGGCAACTTATACTTAGACCCACAGTTAATAATATCCAACAAGGCAAATGACGGCATGGCCCCCCCTACAATACAGACATCTTCTATTTTTTATCCAGCTATGTGACAAAAAATGCAATAAGTACAAGCAAGTAAAAAGAGTATGTAGACTCGCAAAAAACTTTTGACAGAGGAGTCTGCTACTTCAGCAGATATGCTGGCAAATATATGAAAACTGTGTATTTCCCAAAACGCTGCATCTTCATCTTCCACATCCATCTATTTCAACTTCAGTACTGGTTTGTCATCAGTATCTTTAAGGCTCTCCCAAGTTCTACAACTTCTCCCCAAACTGCCATAGTTTACCATACTACTAAGGACACACAGGACTCAAGTAACGGAAGGCCTCAGGACCATACCTCCAGGTCTCTTCACAATAAAGGACTGCCATAGGAAGGGGGAAGATCGACAGTGATGATTAAGTGGCCAGACATGGATAAGAAATATATATATATATATATATATAAAAAACATTATGTAATTAAGTAATTTTTTTTTTTAAATGGGCAGGCTACATCATGGAAGATTAAACATCAGAACAGAGTCCTCAGTTGCAGTCTACTGTGTAGTATCAAAACAGATCACCGTGAAGAATGGTGGTCTCAAAGGTAGACCTACTGTTCACTATCACATCCAGATTGTAGGGTCTTGCAAAAAAAATTTATTAAAGCCTTTACTGCAACCACAGAAATGTCATCAACTGAAGAATTCTTGAAAAAGTTCTAGCAGAATGTGCTTTGGATTTGCTTGATAAGGATTTTGTGGATTTTTCCACACTGCAAAAAAAGAAATGGAAAAAAGTGCATTCCAGCAGCCACCTTGACAAAGTGGGATCCGACACTTTTGGACCTAAAATTAAGATATAAGAAATAAAACACGTAGCACAAGGGGTGCAGCAGTTAGTATTGCTGCCTCACAGCAAGAGGTTCTCTGGTTCAGTTCTCGACTGGGTTGCCTTCTGTGCGGAGTCTGCACATCCTCCCTGTGTCTGCATGGATTTCCTCCTGGTGTTCCTGTTCCCTCCCACATTCTAAAGACATGCGTCTGCAGTGTTTCTCCCTGGGCCTCCGCTGAAAATGGACTCAGTCCCAGTCGGACTTTCCCGGTTAACAAATATTAAATAAAATAAAAACAACGGATAATATTTTCTTGCATCTTCTGCTATACTTAAACAGATGTGTAACTGAATAACATCTAAGCAATGGAGCAATTGTTTTCCTATCAGGATATCGAAGAATGAAGAGAGAGAAACTGACCAATTAACAGCATTCAATCAGACTTACAATGACACTTTAGGTATAAAACCAGTGTTTGTACATATAGAAATGCTATCCTGAAATACAAAGTAAGGAAATTTAGAAAAGACATGGGATCTCAAAAATTCTGCTAGTTTAAGTTACCAGAAGAGCAGCCCTCCATGACAAAACAATTAAGTTTCACTGCACTTACTACTTGAATCTCAAACATTGTATATGGAAATCCACATTTTCACTTAGTCTTACTAATCTGAGACTCACACAGAATCTAAGTAGTACAGTTACCAGCATTAGCACTCTGGTGAAAAGTAAAATCATTTATTAAGTTAACCTTGACTGTAGAGCTACAAGATCCAGTCTAAAATATTAGCTATAAAGGTTTGTGAATGTCCAAACTAAAGCTGAAAAAAATGGATCTAGACTTTGTTCTTCTACCTATGAAGAATATCTTTTCCAATTACTCCTGTGCATCTTCCGAACTGAAGTAGCTAGTCTTAGGGACTGCAGGTCCTAGTGATGTTGGATGAATGACATATGACAGCTTTGTGAGGTGAGGCCATAGCAGAGTGGACTCAAAACTGCATGAGCCAAAACTGGGGCTATGAGAATGACCCTGCCATTGTGCATTTTACTTTATGCAACAATGTCAACATGAGCTGAAATAAGGGAAGGAATAAAGTAGAGCTGGTGGCCACTGCTGGACTAGTGCATCCCTGGGTGACTGTCCCTGTACAAGAACTAGGAAAATATAGCAGTTTTATTTGGCTTTTGCTTAGGATGCAAACAGAATGCATCATGTTCTATCCTGGTGTTGGAAGCTTTCACCACTGACTGCTTGAAGGACCACTTTTGAGGCATCAATAAGCAGAGAATAACCCTAATCCACTAAAGAGACTGCATCTCCAGGAATCTGCAGTTCAGTCAGAAAAGATGCGTCAACGTGGCCTACTCTCATATCACTGCTTCTTGACAGGAAGGGTTGAAGTCCTCAAACCTTCTGCTTGCCGATGTACAATATCAATGCTATATTGTTTGAATGGATGGTAATCACATCCTGTAGGAGTGAGTTCTGTACCACCTGAGTCTGCAACAGTATGACTGCCCCCACCACCAGTGCACTAATGTACAGAGGCCTTTTGTTGCAACTATTTCCCTTGGACCATTTGCACTAAACAATGCCCCCTAACTCCACAGCAGAAGCAGCAGTAGTGATGGTCAATCCTGAGGAAGGACAAAAAGACAGCCCTGTGAAATATTGTTGTGCTGAAGCAATCAATGAATATGTCGATGGAAAGTCTTTGAAAGGAGAAACAGGAACAGCACTGGGTGCATGTTGTGACTCTAGTGGACTTTGAACATCCACTGAAGGGTATTCATCCTACATCTTGCAAAGAGGTCCAAAAATGTTACTGTCATTGGCTCCAACAACAAGAGACATAACCCCCTGTCAGTTCTGGGGCATCAGGAGAATGGGAATATTTGACTAAGAGTTGGCAATTATTTCTTGCAGCAGACAGAACACACACATCCTTATACCCAGGTAGCAAACAAGTTCAGTATATGTGACAGCTCCAGCTCTGACTTTTCAGGTGTTCAGTGTTCATGATCTTGGTGCTAGTGAAGGAAGTCATGCAAAATTCTTAGCAATTATTCCATTGCTATGGTTGCAAAAGTACAGTTGTGTATACTTACCATAAAATGTAGATGTTCGAGTGTATTCACTGTTGCAGTCATCACATTTGGGTTATCCTGCCAAGGGTAGCCCTCAGTCGGCCTGAATACCAGAGGCTTAGTATTTCTGCGGCGGTTGACGTCAGGTAGTCAGTGGTATAAAATCAGGCAGCCGATGCTATTACATCAGTTTTTCTTACCCTAAATGTCAGGATCCCCCAATAGGGAGATAGGTTATGGGTTATGGTGGAAGAACACCAAAAGAAGAAAGTAAATACCAAAAATTCCTTGTAAGGAGAGAGATACAAGGGGGATGGAGGGAGGGAAACCAGGACTGCAACACACTCAAGTGCGCTAGCCGATTTAAAGCATGTACTGTGTCCTTGTGCCTAGTTTCTGTTTAGAAAAGAAAAGAAAAAAAAAACAAAAAAAAAATATCCTTGTTTCCCGCCTTTTCTGAACTAGAATAGTCCAGTTTTCAGGTCTTGCTGAATTCTAGGCTGTGTTGTCCATATCCTTACTTGGATAGGAGGAAGCTTCTCTGTTCACCAGTGAGGGCGGGGAGCATTGATCAGCCTATCTGTCCCTGGAGGAGTGGTCTCAGCCCAATAACTAGTAGCTTATTGGCTGTTTTGGGCCATTTCCTATCACTTTCAAACAACCTGCCTTAAAACCCGCTTTAGCGCAGCGCCGTTTAAGCAGTTTTGAACTATTCCCAGCTCCACAAAGTCTGCTCTTCAATTTTTCCCTTAGAACTAGTCAAACTTGCAAAATAAGCACTCAATCTTCATTCTACAACCCAGCACTTGCTCAAATTTCTCAGTAAGCACTAAGTTTAGCACTACACCCCCCCCCCTATAATAGCCAGAAGTACAAGGCTCCCTATTTGTCCATTCCAGACCATCAATAAATCAGTTCTTTAAACCATCCAGGCATGTCCAAAGCGCAGTTTCAGGTATATTCTCCAGTCCAGTCGGTGAATCTGGGAATCCTGAGGCAATGTTACAATTGCCTTATGTACACAGACAAACCTTTCCTCCTTCCAACAAACACAAATATATGTGAGAGATGCAACTATACAGTTAAACTGGTGGCCGGGCTCTCTCAACCCAAGACTGGCATAGTCAGTCTGGAGGGGAAGGAAACCACTCGCACCACACAACCAGTCTCACATAGACAAATCGCACCAGCAAACAAGACACAAACTCACAAAAACATATGTGGAGGCTCTAAATAAAAATCTGCCAAAGCAACAGAGACCTCGAAAGCAGACATCCAAACAACCACTACCCTACAACAACTTTCATGCATCACATACTTCACAAAGTCAGTGTTCCACGCAGTCGCAGCCCCCAAGGCTAAATAACACACCTAATACACTAATAATTGGGGAGACTATTGTCAGGCACACTGACGTCCCACTCACCAGACTGAACAAGGAGAAGGTCACTGTAAGCTTCCTGTCAGGTGCCAGGATCCGCCACATAACACAAGCACTGAGGTCACTCCACAGCAGGTACAAATACTCTGTCATTGTCCATGTTGGTGTGAATGACCTGAGACGTACCTCCCTGGACTACATGAAGAGAGACATAGAAGAGCTCTCTGATCATGTAGCCCAGGCCGGTATGACCCTGACCCTGAGTAGCATCTTACCCTCACCAAGAATGATGCCACAGTATAGACAAAATGATCAATTTCAACAACTGGCTAACCTATTGGTGTCATTCTAAGGGGATCCAGTGTCTGTCAGCCTGGGATGACAAGCTCGACAAGCCACGTTGCTTCGCCAGGGATGGTTTGCACCTGTCACCCTTAGGCTTTCGAATACTGGCTAAGGCTCTTGCCACCCCCATAGTGCCTTTTTTAGGCAAGGCTCAAAAGACAAACCCACCTCCACAGACAATACCAGAAACAAAAAACTAAGGGTAATGCTACTCAATGTCAGAAGTCTAAACCTCAAGATGCATGCACTCGAGGCACTCCTCAGTATAGAGAAAATTGATATCTGTGCAGTAACAGAAACCTGGTTCAAGGCTCCAGAGAGCACCCCCAGCATTACCAGGATTCAACGCATACCATTCTTTTCGGTCCCAGAACTCGGACCGAAGTACTAAAGGCGGGGGAGTATCCATCTTCATCATGGATACCCACACCTCCAGGTTAGTGGCACTGCACGAGACAGCGGAGACCATCTATGTGCAACTAACAGTAGGTAAAACTGCTTTTCAGTTTGTAGCCTGCTACAGATCACCCACCCTGACTCAGGACCCCCACTCAGCATTCCTGAGAACATTGGAGAATATGAAGGTCTCACCAAACACCATGATACTGGGGGACCAACTATCCAAACATTGACTGGGAAAACTACTCAAGTCCCAACTCTTTTGCCCAACAGTTCCTTGAGTTTATAAACTCAAATTCCTTGGAACAACTGGTCACCAATCCCACAAGAGGGGGCAACATATTGGACTTTGTCATCACCAACATGGGGCTAAATGTTCCACACCAGAGGTAAACTCCTCGTTGGTAAGATCAGACCATAAACTAATCACAATGGACATCCACAACCCGACCCCTCCCCCAGCCAAGGAAACCACTGTGAAAAATTTCTCAAAAGCAAACTTCACACTTCTCAAGACCGAGGTGGAAAGTTTCAAAGCCCCCGGGCAAATAGAAAATGCTACCCAAACCGCAGAATCCTTTACAATTGCGCTCTATGAGCACCTACAGGAATGCATGGATCGTGCCATCCCAAGTAAAACCAAGACTCACTCCTCCAAAACCAGGAGATCAGTCTGGTGGACCCCGGCCATAAATAAGCTATACAGCAGAAGGAGGAAACTATTACACGAAAAGGCAAAACCCAAAAAGGGAAGGCATCCCTGATAAATACTAGCAAGAAACTCCACTCCCTCATAAAATCATCAAAGGCTAGCTTTGAAAGAAAAATCGCCAAAGACTCTTAAGATAATCACAAGGCGTTCTTTAGCTATGTCAAGAATCTGGGTGGCAACTCTCAGATATGCTCTGAGCTGGTGCAAAATGGCACAAAATACACTGAACCCAGTGACATTGCCAGCATCCTAGCAGACAGGTTCAATGTAAATTTTACCCCCCTTCCCCCCCAAAAGAGCCAGTGTCTATCCCAGAAGAATGCAATCCCCCAGACATCACAGACACACAAGTGAAAGCAGCCCTCTCCAAAGTGAAAAACACAGCATCAATGGGACCGGATGGTATCCCGGGCTGTCTCTCACACAAGCTCCAAAATGAACTAAGCCCTCACAAATTCACTGTTCCAACTCAGCCTTATCACAGGTTATGTACCTAAAGAATGGCGTACAGCAACAGTGATCCCTCTTCACAAAGGTGGCACCACAACGGATCCTGGGAACTATCGCCCTATAAGCCTGACCAGCCTGGTCTGTAAGGCTATGGAGCGCATCATCATGGATCTCATAAACAAAGACATTGGGAACCTCCAAACACTGGACCCTACCCAATTTGGCTTTGTTAAAGGCAGACCTTGCTTCTTAAACCTAGCTGACTTCTTCAAAACAGTTACCAAAGCCATAGATGAGGAAAAGGTAGTCCACACAGCCTACCTGGACCTCGCAAAGGCCTTCGACACAATACCCCACTCTGGCATCATAAATAAGCTTACTAGCTTAAATATTAACCCATATGTCACAAGATGGGTTGCAAACTGGCTCAGGGATAGAACTCACATGGTCAGTGTCGTGGGTGCCATGTCCGATTATAAACCGGTTACAAATGGTGTACCACAGGGCTCAGTCCTGGGACCCCTCTTGTTCGGTATTTACTTCTCCAAGGTGCAGGCAAACACGGGAGGACTGTGGCTGACCAAGTTCACAGATGATTGCCAACTGGGAGCCATAACAGACTCTCGGGCTGACACAAGCATCCTCCAGAAGGGCCTCACGGAGACGGATACCTGGTGTCAGAACCATGGCCTCAAGCTAAATGCCAAAAAGTGCATAGTCATCCCCTTTGGGAAAAACAAAGTGCCCACAAACTACCACATAGGAGGTAATCCACTAAGTACTGAAGAAGTAATTGGGGATCTGCGGACCCAAGTAGATAGTAGCCTCTCCTTTGACAATCACATTGCCAAAGTGGTTAGAAAAACCTTCGCTATAGCTCACCTAATCACAAAAGGGTTCACATCTAGATCAAAAGAGGTCATTGTGCCCCTCTACTCATCAGGCCCATAATTGAGAACAATGCCCCATTTGGGATGTACCTTACCAGACACCTGCAACAACTGGAGAGACCTAAAAAAAATACCTCACCAAGAGGATCTTGGGCCTCAAACAGATGCCCTATGCCGCTCGACTAAAGAAGCTCCAGCTCTACTCAGCTGCTTACCGCCTACTCAGAGGCGACCTCTGCCTGACATTCACAGCCATGTCTAACACGGAACTGTTGGACATGCTCCACCTCAAGAAAACCAAATCCATTAGAACTACACGCACAAGGGATTTAAACCTTAGCACAATAATAAACAGGACATGCTGGAGGGATAGACTCATACCCCAAAGGCTTCCCTTGCTCTGGAATAGAATCCCAGTCCATGTTAGGCATAGCCCCTCGCTGACCCTCTTCAAGAGAAATCTTGATGAGTGGATGGGTAATCGTAAATTTACTCCTGGGATCACTTCTATGGCCCTGCTGGACAGAGGCTCAGGAATCTAGTCTAAAAGGGAGGCGAAAGACAACATTCTGGCTAGGCTTATAAATGCTATAGGGCAGATAGCCTAGTACCTACCTATTAACCTATGAACACACTAGAACATCTACATTTATGTTAAGTGTACACAGCTGTATTATGTACTTCATGTTTCACTGTTGCAGTCATCACATTTGGGTTGATTCCCAAAGCTGTAGAAAAGGGTGGAGGCAGTCAAGAAGACTGGGGGCTGCCTAGAATACCCTGCAAGACTGATGGCAAAGCCAGCCCTGGATTTTGAGAAGACAGGCAGGTGGCAGTGCTTGGTGAAGGTATGAACAGATGTCCATGTTGCAGCCTCCCGGACGTCCCTGGTAGGGACCCCTATGAGAAAAATTGTAGAAGTGGAGGTTGCTCTGGTGGAATGTGTCTTTTGACCCCCTTTAGGGGTGGTTTTCCATGCTGTTTGGAGCAGAAATGGATGCAATGTGCTATCCATTTGGAGATTGTTTGGATATGGCCTTGCCCTCTGCCCCGCAGTGAAGCAGACTAGCAACTGATCAGTTTTTCTAAACGATTTAGTCCTGTCCAGGTAGAATCTTAGCGGTCTGTGCACATCTAGAGAGTGCAGAATCCTTTCCCCTTTGTTTTGTGGGTTAGGGGAAAAGGTAGGCAAATGAATGGATTAGTTTAGCGCCACACTGGACACTTTAGGCATGAAGGATGGGTTAGACCCTGTCAGCATGGAAAATGAAGGGCTCTACAGCCATAAGTGCTTGTAGCTCTGATACTCTTCTAGCTGAAGTTATGGCCAGAAGCAAGGCTGTATTCCAAGAGAGAAAGTTTAACTCTGCTGAAGCTGCAGGTTCAAAGGGAGAGAGGGTGAGCTTTTCCAACATAAAGTTTAAGTCCCAAGCTGGGGTAGGAGCTCTTCTGGGTGGCCTCAAGTTGTTAGCCCCTCTTAGGAACTGTTTGATGAGAGGATGTGAGGAAAAGAGGTGGCTCTGTGCTGAAATGAGCAGAGACGGCGGAGGCATGAATTTTAATAGAAGAGAAGGATAGACCCCTGTGTAGTACGTCTGCCAGGTGATCCAGGATGAGAGGTAGGGAGGTCTGTTCCTTTCCGGCTCCCTTAGCCGGATCCAGGTGCAAATCCTTTTCCACTTGTCAGCATAAAATTTTCTAGTGCTGGGGCGTCTGGCCTCATGTATAACATCTAGAACTTGTTTGCTAAGACTGGCAGCTAGAGGAGAGGTCAAGGAATAAGCCAGGCTGCCAGGCTGAGGGTCTGCAATTGGGGATGCATGAATTCTCCATTCCTCTGGGTCAGGAGTGTTAGGATATGAGATAGGTGCCATGGTGGCAGGGGTGACCGGCTGCGCAGCAGTGAGTACCAGTGCTGGCGTGGCCAGTCTGGGGCAATCAGGATTGCCTCGGCTTTTCCTCCCTTATTTTGAGCAGTACCCTTGAAATGAGTGGTAGAGGGGGAAATGCATAGACCAAGAGGTTTACCCAATGGAAGGATAACGCATCCACTTTCCAGGCCTTGCTGTGAGGTTCCCTGGTGTAGAATTTGTTGAGGTGATTGGAGAGGGAGGCAAAGAGGTTGGCCTTCGGGGTGCCCCATTTCTGGGTTACAAGGGTGAAGGGTTCTTAGGTCTAGCTGCCACGCATGTGGATCTAGCAGATTTCTGCTTAAGCTGTCTGCCAGAGAGTTGAGAGAGCCTGGCAGGAATTGTGCTAACAGGTGAAGCTGCATGGCTGAGGCCATGTGCCACAGGGTCATGGCGAGACTGCACAGAGGAGAAGAGCGAGTCCCTCCTTGCTTGTTGATATACCATATCACTGTGGTGTCGTCTGTTTTGAGGAGTAGGGGCCCAGGGGAAAGTAGGGGTCTGAAAGCTGTCAGGGCTGGCTGAACAGCTAACATCTCTTTTTGGTTGATGTGCAAATGTATTTGACTTGGGCTCCATTGGCCTTGAATGCACCTGCCATCCAGGTGAGCCCCTACAAGCATAGTCTGATGAGTCTGTGGTGAGGGTCTGGGCGGCGTGGGGTTGTGAGAAGGGAAGTCCCTTGTGGTAGCATGCTGCTGCCCACCAAAGAAAATCTTTAGACAAGGCATCATTTGTGTAAGAGTTTCCAGGTCTTGAGAGTGATGACACCAAAAGCTTTTTAGGTACCATTGTAGTTTCCTCACATGCAGTCTGGCATACGTAATGTGCAGAATGCAAGGGGCCATGAAACCTAGAGCTTGCAGGATTTTCCTTGTGGATAACTGGGTCCTGGCGGCTAGTTGAGAGAAATAGGCTGTCAGGTAGGCTTGTTTTTCTGGAGTAAGGAATGCCATCTGGGATGGTGTCCAGGCTTGCTCCAAGGAATACAATTTTTTGTGTGGGGACTAGTTTGGATTTCTTTTCGTTGGCAATATACCCCAAGGTCGTCAGTAGGTCCTTTACAAAGGTCAGGTGCTGTAGCAGCTTTTCCTGACTGTCTGCCTGAATCAGGCAGTCGTCCAAGTAGTGGCAGACTTGAATATTTCTTTTGCCTGCAAAAAGCAATGGCGGGAGCCAGACATTTTGTGAAAACTCTGGGAGCAGTGGATAAGCCAAAGGGAAGCGCAGAGAATTGAAAGTGCATTGATCCTGCCCTGAAATGTAGGTATTTCCTGCACGACTCTGATTGGGAAGTGCAGGTAGGCCTCTTTTAGGTCTAGGGTGGCTAACCAAGCATCCTTGGAAAGCATAGGTAGAAGCTGCTGGAGTGTGAGCATTTTGAATTTTGGTAACACCAGAAAGGTGTTTAGAATGGATAAATAGAAGATGGGGCACAATGTGCTCTTTTCTGGGTACCAGAAAAAGTCTTGAGTAGAAACCTTGGCCTATATATGTTCTGCAGGAACATGCTCTATTGCCCTCATGGAGAGCAGGGAAACGACTTTCTTTTTGGCCGCTGCCCACTGGTTTGGGGGAAGATCTGGGAACCCTTTGGGGTTGGCAGTGTGTGGAAATAAAATCTGTATCCCTGGGATACTACGCTGAGGACTCAGCGGTTGTTGATAATGGTGGCCCAGTTGCTTGAGTGGAAGGAGAGATTTCCACCTAAGGGCACGAGGAGGTGGGCAGAGGGAGGGGGTGGAAGTGAAAAGTCAATGTGAGTTCTTACCATAAGGGGTGGCTATGCACTCCCTGTTTTTGAAGAGGTGGAACGCCATTGCTTAGATCTCTGCATTCCCTGAGTCTGTTTTCTGGGGGGGGGGGTGCTGCCCCTGGGTCTGGGCTGAGCTGAGCTGGCCTGGAGGGGGCAGGAAAGGACCAGTGTTTGGAGGGGCAATGCCTACTGAAACTCGGTGGCTGGACCTGTAAAAAGTCTGTCTGCATAGATTTAGCTTTTTCTTCCATCTTTTTTAAGACCTCTTCTGCCTTGGTGCCAAATAAGTTGTCTTTGTGAAAGGGTGCGTCCAATAATTTGGATTTGACATGGTCTTTGTGAAAGGGTGCGTCCAATAATTTGGATATGACATGGTCTGCCAAGGTCTGTTCCTTAAGCCTAGCATGCCTCTTAAGGACAGAACCAGAGACTGCTGCCCTGCAAGATGCTTCTAGGGTGTCAAAATCACACTGTAAGTTGTGCTTAGTTACTTGACCTGCAGAATGCATTAACTCTTGCAAATTTTCTGCACAAGCAGGAAAAGAAGATATTTTTTGTTTGAGGTGTTTCATGGTATGTTGCTGATATTTCAGAATGTGGAACTGACAATCTAATGCTTTAATAGCAAGAGTAGCAGAGGTGTATACGTTTATTTTTACCCCATCTGTCTAAAGCTCAGGAATCCCTACTTGAGGGGGTGGGATTCTTACCTGAAGTTTCTTTGATTCCTTTAGGTCCTTGAGAGATGACCTCAGGGTCAGCAGTAGGATTTTTTAAAATAAATTTGAGAGAATCAGGGACTCTATAGTACCAGTCAGGTTTCCTGTGAGCAGGAGGGAGGGTGTCAGGGGTCAGATTGGATTCCATAAAAACATCATCCACAACATCCAGGACAGGAGGAATGGCCAGAGGTCTGTGCTGTGGAAGATCTAAGAATTCCCAGAGTCTCTTTTTCGACTGAGGATAGTCCTGACATTCCAATTAGAAATGCTCCCTTAAAGAACGTAGGATTTCCCCAAATAAAAAGACCACAGGTGGAGAAGCTGAACAGGATGGATTCCTCTGCATCAGAATCCTCATAATCGGAGAGGGGTTGTATATCTTCAGATTCATCAGAGTAATCAGACTCCTGTTCATATTTAACTACTGTGAATAAATCTCTTTTTCTCTTTGAAGGGGTAGCCTGGCTTCCCCTAATAAGCATTATAAGGTCTTCCACCATTTTAAGCATTTGAGACTTTGGCAAGGAAGCAGGTGCCCGAGTTTGGGTCGTCGGTTTTGTGGGTGCAGTTCATACCCTGGGCCTTAGAAACTCTGTTGTTTTCGTAAGAACTGAAGATGCAAAAGAAGTTGTCAGTCTGTGTCGAGTATCGGTAGAGCAAAGTACTTCCTCAGAAGCCGGTGCCCGCTCAGCGGCTCTGGACCCATCCAAGGTAGAGACATCCACAGGATCCTTAGTCAAAGAAGAGTCACGCAGCGTACTGGACTCCGAAAGGGTCTTTGTAGCAGCCTGCGAATCCACATAAGCGGGCATCAGGGGCTGCAAAAGCACCGGAGGACCGGAGAACTGACGACTAGCTTAATGGAAGAGTCATCGGCAGTTTTGGATCTGTGCGGTCTGTCTGTCTTTATCCTTACGTTTTGTTGGAAGATCAGTAGTCGGATGGCTTACCAAAGCCATTTTGGAATTTGAGGACTGAGTGTGAAAATATCTAGCTACAATAAGGGCCCGATGACATAGTTCTGGCGTTGAACAAAGCACAAAAGCGACAGCAGGGGATGTCGTGGTCTGGCCCTAAACAAGTGAAGCAATAAGAATGAAAGTCTCAGTGTTGTATTTGCTTTCCACAGGCGAGACAATTGTTAACTTTTTTCTGACATGGGTTTTTGAAGAAAACAGAATCCCCAACGGGGTACTTAGCTGTACAAGACTTAAACTTTAATTCGGAAAGTAAAACTCAGGTAGTGGCCGACCAGCATTCGTGCGAACTGCTTCTGCTTCGGGCTCCTCGGCAAGAAAGACTGATGTAATGGCGTCGGCTGCTTGTTTTTATGCCACTGACGACCTGACGTCAGTCCTGGAGCGACAGCAACCGACGCAGAAATACTAAGCCTCCGGTATTCAGGCCGACTGAGGGCTAAGCCCTGGCAGGATAACCCAAATGTGATGACTGCAACAGTGAAACACGAAGAAAGTACAGTTGTGTACACTTAACATAAATGTAGATGTTCAAGGGTATTCACTGTTGCAGTCATCACATTTGGGGTAATCTGCAGGCAGGTTGCCCTCAGTCGGCCTGATTAACAAAGTCTTGGGTCCTGCACCGGTTGCTGTTCCTTCTTCCATGATGTCAGGTTATCAGGGGGTAAAAAACATGCAACCAACGTCATTACCTCAGTTTTTCTTGCCCCAGATGTCAGGTGCCCCCTGAATGGGGAGCAAAATAAAATTTTAAAACACAAAAATATACCTCCAACCAAAAGCAAATACACCAAAAAGGATTTTAAGCAAAGTAACAGAAAGTAGATGTATAGTCAGAGAAAAACGGGGCTGGAGGGAGGGTAACCAGGACTGCAATAGTGAATACACTTGAGCATCTACATTTATGGCAAGTGTACACAACTGCACTATGTTTTTCGTGTTTCACTGTTGCAGTCATTTCATTAGGGTAGATTCCCAAAGCCATGGTTGGGAGGATGTATTTATACAGCATTAGGACCAGCTATAAGGCCCTGCAAGACAGCAGTGGCAAAGCCAGCTCTGGATTTAGAGAAAATTGGTAAATGATAATGCTTGGTGAAAGTATGAACTGAACTCCAGGTAGCAGCTTATAGAATATCCCTGGTAAGAACACCTCTGAGAAAAGCTGCAGAAGTAGATGCAGCCCTGGTGGAATGAGATCTGATCCCCTGGGGGATGGGTTTTCCATGATGCTTATAGCAGAAATGAATGCAATGGCTTATTCATTTAGAAATGGTTTGTTTTGAAATAGCCTTTCCCTCTGCCCCTGCAGCAAATGGTACCAACAGTTGTTCAGATTTTCTTCGAGTTTTAGTCTTGTCCAAGTAGAATCCAAGTTGTCTGTGCACATCCAATGAATGCAGAATCTGTTCCCCTTGGTTCTGTGGATTGGGAAAGAAAGTTGGCAAATGAATGGACTGATAAAGAGCCACACTGGATACCATCTTGGGCATGAAGGATGGATTGGTCCTGAGTGACACCCTGTCCGCATGAAAGATGATGAAAGGCTCCACTGCCCTAAGGGCCTGTAACTCAGATATCCTTCTAGCGGAAGTGATTGCTAGAAGGAAGGCTGTTTTCAAAGAAAGAAATTTTAAGTCTGCAGTAGCAGCTGGCTCGAAAGGAGGTAGAGTGAGTTTCTCCAAAACAAAGTTAAGGTCCCAGGAAGGGGTTGGAGCTCTCCTGGGTGGTCTCAAGTTTTTGGCCCCTCTGAGGTACTGCTTGAGCAGAGGATGAGAGAAGAGGGGAAGTTCTGTGTTACAATGAGATGAAATGGCTGAGGCATGGATTTTAATGGAGGAAAAGAACAGGCCCTTGTGAAGCATCTCAGTTAAGTATTGTAAAATCTGAGGTAAATTGGGCGCTGCTGTGCTCATTCCTTGAGATTGATTCCAAGCACAGAATCTTTTCCACTTGTCAGCATAAGTATTTCTAATACTAGGTCTTCTCGCCTCCAGGATGACATGCATCACAGGTTTGCTGAGGGATGCTAAGGGTGAATTTAAGTGATTAGCCAAGCTGCAAGGTTCAATGCTGGAAGCTGAGGGTGCAGAATTAGGTTCTCCTGCTGAGACAGTAAGGAAGGTGTCTGAGGCAGGCGCCATGGAGGTATTTGTGACACACTGTGCAGGAGCAGGTACCAGTGTTGGCGTGGCCAGTCTGGAGCAATCAAAATCATTCTTGGTTTGTCCTGTTTGACTTTTAACAGAACTTTGAAGAGTAGAGGCAGAGGGGGAAAGGCGCAGACTGATACGTTTTTCCAGCTGAAGGACAGAGCATCCACTTTCCAGGCTTTTTTTGTGGGGAGACCTTGTGCAAAATTTGTCCAACTGGTTGTTCCGGGGGGAGGCGAATGGATCTATGTCTGGGCTCCCCCATTTGCTTATCAACATGTTAAAAATCCATGGTTCCAGTCTCCACTCGTGTGGCTTCATGAGGTTTCTGCTTAATCCGTCTGCCAGTGTATTTAACTTTCCTGGCAGGAATTGAGCTTATAGGTGCACTTGGTAGCTCATGGCCGTGTTCCACAATGCCATGGCTAATCTGCAGAGGGGGTAGGAATGTGTACCCCCCTGCTTACGTACCACATAACCGTAGTGTTGTCCGTCTTTACCATTAGTTGTCCTGGAAGAATGTAGTCCTTGAAGGCTGTCGGAGCATTCTGTTCAGCTAACATTTCTTTTTGATTGATATGTAGATGCATTTGATTTGGGTCCCATTTGCCCTGAATGCACTTACCTGTGAGGTGAGCCACCCCCATGCATAGTCTGATGTGTCTGTAGTTAAGGTTTGGGTGGCAGGGGGTAGCATGAATGGCAGTCCCTTGTTTTGGTGGCAGGCCTCTGCCCACCATAGGAACTCCAGGCATAGGCAAGTTAGGATAGGAATCATTGTTTCCAGGCTGTGACAATGTTGACTCCATAGACTGAAGTTTCCTCATATGCAGTCTTGCATATGGAATTAGAAGAATGCAGGAGGCCATGAACCCCAAGGCGTGCAGTATTTGTCTTGTAGATGGCAGGGTTTTGTGGCAACTTGTTTGAAGTAAGTTACCAAATGAATTTGCTTTTCTGGCGTGAGGAAAGCCATCTGGGCAGTTGTATTCAAGCTTGCACCCAAGAATGTAATCTGTTGAGAGGGTACCAGTTGTGATTTCTTTTCATTTATGGTGTACCCTAGACAAGTTAATACCCTTTTTACAAATGCCAGATGATTTAGAAGTATGGCCTGGTTTTCTGCCTGAATTAGAGAATCGTCCAGGTATGGATATATTTGAATATCTCTTTGCCTGCAAAATGCAATTACTGGAGACAGGCACTATGTGAAAACTCTGGGCGCAGTAGGCAAGCCAAAGGGCAGTGCAGATAACTGATAATGCAAGTAGCCTACTTTGAAGTGTAGGTATTTTCTGCAAGATTCCCGGATTGGGACATGCAGGTAAGCTTCTTTTAAATCTAGAGTCGCCAACCAGGCATATTTGCCTAGCACAGGAATTAACTGGTGAAGAGTCAGCATCTTGAATTTTGGAATGTCCAGAAAGGTGCTTAGAGTAGACAGGTCCAGAACTGGACACCATGATTGGTCTTTTCTGGGTACCAGGAAAAGCCTTGAATAGAAACCTTGTCCCTTTTCCTCTTCTGGTACCAGTTGAATAGCCCCCATGTTTAAGAGGGAAAGTACTTGTTTCTGAGCCTCTACCCACTGATTTCGGGGCAGGTTTGGCCACCCGTTTGGTGTTGGCAACGTGTGGAAATGAAATCTGTATCCCTGGGACACTACATTTAAAACCCATTTGTCCTGGGTTATGAGTTCCCAGTTTTTTGCATGAAAAGCAATCTTTCCCCCCAAAGGGGTGGCAAAAAGGTAAGTGCTTTGTAATTTTAAAGGAAAGTCATTGAGACTGTTTACCACAGGGGGGTGTCTTCTTATTTCCAGATTTGGAAGTGGAGCCCCCCATTGCTTAGGTCTGAGAGTCACCTGGGACTGAAACCTGGTGCTTTTCGTGTGTCTGGATTTGGCTTGAGAGGATCTGGAAGGAGCTGGAAAGGACCAATTCTTGGTAGGCCAGTGCCTACTAAATCTTGGAAGTTGTACTTGTAAGAAATCTTTTAAAGTTTGCATAGATTTAGCTTTATCTTCCCTCTTTTTAAAACTTCTTCAGCCTTATTGCCAAACAGGCGTTCCTGACTTAAAGGAGCATCCAACAATTTTGCTTTAACATGATCAGGCAGAGATTACTCCTTAAGTCAAGCATGCCTTCTAAGCACAGACCCAGTAACAGCAGCCCTGCAAGAGGCCTCTAAAGAATCAAAACCACATTGCAAAGTATGTTTTCCAACTTATTCAGCAGAATGCAATAAATCCTGTAAATCTTTATTTTCCACACAGTCAGAAATCAACATCATTTTCTGTTTAAGCAGTCCAATAGTATGCTGTTGATATTTTAACATATAAAATTGGCAGTTTAAAGCCCTGACAGCCAAGGTTGCAGAAGTATAAACCTTTTTACCCCATCTATCCAGCGCCCTGGAGTCTCTATCAGAAGGAGTAGGATTTTTAGCACTAGAAGCCTTAATGCACTTAGACCCTTGAGAAATTGTTTCAGGATCTGCAACAGGAGTTTTGAAAAGGAACTTGTGGGACTAAGGAACCCTGTAGTATCTTGTCAGGTTTACAAGGAACTGGAGGCAGGGAATCCGGGGCCATACTAGATTCCGAAAACACACTAACGACAATGTCTAGAACAGGAGGTATAGCCAAAGGCCTATGCTGTGGTAAAAGAAGGAAATCCCTAAGCCTCTTTTTTGAATCAGAGAATTCCTGACTTTCCCAGTAGTATGTAAAGTTTCACCAAAAGAAAAATCCTCGGGGGGGAAGCGGAGGGAATGGAATCCCCTGCATCAGAATCCTCATAAGTAGGTATGGACAAATCCAGATTATTAGAAGAGTCAGAAGAAACAGAATCCTGATCAGAAGATTCACAGTCAAGCTCAGGCCTCTCTGAAGGGGGGGGGGGGGGGGGGTTGACTACCCCTGATTAGAGTAATTAGATCTTCAGCCATTTTGATCATTTGTTTTTTAGGCATAAGGGCCTGAGCATGTGGCCTGGGTGTCGGTTTTTTCAACATAGATCGAGATTTAGGCCTTAGTATTGAAGATGGAGTTGGTCTGATATACAATCTGTAGGCCTGAATACACCCTCAGAAGCCGGAGCCTGCACAGCTGCTCCGGACCCATCCAAGATAGAGACATCCGCGTGTTCCATAGCCGAAGTATCTCGTGGCATACCGGACTACAAATGGGTCTCAGTAGAGGCCTGCGAGTCAGAAGTAGCAGGTATCATGGGCTGCGAAAGCATCTCACTGAGTACCGACGAACTGGCGACTGGCTTAGGAGAAGCGTCTTCGTCAGTTTTGGACCTTAACAGCCTGTCTGTCTTTCTCTCTGCGTTTTTTCGAAATTCCGGTAGTTGGATGGCTAACAGACGTCATTTCTGGATAATTAAACAGAGAACCGAAATATTTAGAGGCAAAAATGTACCAATGACTGATAGTGCGCTGATTAAATAAAGCACAAAACCGACAGCAAGGTATGTTGTGGTCAGGGCCTAGGCAAGGAATAGATGAAAATCTTTATGAGGTATTTGCTTTCCACAAGTAATGCAATTATTAACTTTTACTGACATCGGTAAGGAGCAAGAAAAAGTTTCCCTAACGGGGTACTTCGCTTTAAGTTTTAGACTTTGGTTCTGAAACTCTATAATGAAAATTTCAGGAGTCGGCCGACCGGCACTTGCCAACTGCTTCTGCTTTGGGCACAACAAGAAAGACTGGGGTAATGACATCAGCTGCACGTTTTACACCACTGACGACCTGACGTCAAGGAAGAAGGGACAGCAACTGACGCAGGACCCAAGACTTTGTTAATCAGGCCGACTGAGGGCAACCTGCCAGCCGATTACCCCAAATGTAATGACTGCAACAGTAAAACACAAAGAACATTATGAGCCAATTGTCTACATCAAGGAGGATGCTACAGCTGTCATGCATTTGATGAACACCTTGGGGAAACGCAGAACATATGAGTGGCTCCAGCCTTGCTGCCCAAAAACCTCTTGGACCCCCTGACTATCTTCACATTCAAATATGTATGCTGGTGATTTAAAGAGCATTTATAACTTGCCCCATGCAAATATGGAAATGACCAGTATTCCACAACAATCTGGATCTTTACTCTTACTATATAATGACTTGGGCCACTTAAGTCTAATATGGACCAGACGTCCTTGGTCTTCTTGTACAATAAAAAGAACTTTGAATAATCACTGGTCTGGTGGGACCTCTTGAAAGTTTTTTTTTTTTTTTTTAAATAACTTGGAAGAGCTTTTTGATAACAAGCTTACTATCGCTAAGAATCCCATGTGCCTTTGATGGGGAGGAATGTCTGGACTTAAGGATGCTTGCTTTGGTGGGTTATGAAAAAAATTACATAGCCTCTGGGTACCACATCCCCAATCCACTTGTCCTGTATGAGGGCAAGGTCAACTTGAAGGAATTTGTAGGGGAATTTGACCCCCAATGCCTACAGAGAGGGGAAAGTTGAGTAAGTTGTCAATGATTATGTAGTCATCATTGACATCACCTAGCTTTCCCTAGGAGGACTGTGGAATCACCAATTCTGGGTCCCATATCTTCCTCTAGGGTAGCACCCATTCCGGAAACCCCTAAAATGTGCTAGTTCTCATCAAAATGTTGCTAAACCACAGGTTCCATGCACTCCTCTGATAACATAAAAATGCAGTGAAGTGAACTTCATTCCAACAGCTGCAACTGTCTTGCCTTCCTGCAGCTTTTCTTCTACCAGAGGACAAAAAAGGAAGGATAAAGCCATGGTAAATGGCATTCATGAAAGTTGCCTTAAATCTGTCTGCCGTGTTAGTCTTTGAAATAAATTTGAAGAATAACACCGATGCCTGGACTAGCCATTTTGGGTGCGCATTTAACTATTTTCACTCTTATGGAGAAGTCATTTATACTGGTTCAAATAGCCGTCTGAGAAATTAAATTTGCTTTATAGGCTCTGAGGAGGCAACTTGGTCAGTTCTCCAGTGATATCCCTTCACATGCATCAGGTAATTCAAAGCCTTGCTAGTAGAGAAAGTGGCTGATACACAAGTGACCTTTCCAAAACAGTCCAGTGCCCTAGATTTGGGGGGAGGGGGGGCTGCAGTTAGACTACAGCTGCTAATCATAAATGTATTTGTTAAAGAGCGTCTTCACTGCTGCAGTAATATCATTTGAAAGACCCAGGCCAGTCCAAATAACAGATTTGTCTTGGTTACTTCTCAATTAATATGTTTTACCAACTGAGAAAAAAAAATTGATGGGGGTGAGTAGATACATGGGACCATATACTTTGGGAATGCATAGACTTGCAGCAGTTCAAAGAAAACCTGAGAAGGCTTCGGGGCTGCTATCTCGCAACAATAAAAAGTGGAACTGTCAAAAGAATTTTTTTTTAAATGGGACTTTGAAATATGGACAAAGGGGCATCTGATAAAGCAATTACTCAAATGGAAATGCAAAGCATGCCAAGCTGGGATGAAGTCAAATAGATAATTGGGCAGATAAGAATGCTAGAAACCAGATCTTTGAAAAAGGCGTCTAGCAGGCACAAGGATTTAAAATGAGAAGCATGGCAGACAGTAAATAGAATCTGACAAAACAAAGGAAGGAGAAAGGAAAGTTGTGTAAAATCTTACCATAACCACAGATGTCATTCTCTTCCATGTTGCAGTACTCTACTTGTGAGTGAGTGCCAAAGGCCACTGAGGATTGGGAGGTGGCCTACATGAAGTTTCCAGGAATCCATGTAGGATAGCCCTGGCAAACCCAGCCCTGGCTCTGGAGACATGGTCCAGTTTGTAGTGCTTGGTGAAAGTGTGCATGGAGGACCAAGTGGCTGCCTCAAGTATGGAGTTGATGTCTAGCCCTTTATAGACGACTCCAGAAGAGGTCATTGCTCTGGTGGAGTGGGCCTTGATATTGCCCTGCAAGGTCTTCCCATAGTGTAGGTAGCAGATGGAAATGACCCAGGAGATCTAGGGCAAAATGGTCCGCTTGCTCACGGCTTTCCCCAAGGCCCTGGGGTAGAAGGAGACAAAGAGCTGATCTGATTTCCTAAAGGGTTTGGTTTTATGTAGATAAAACCTAAGTTGTCTGTGGACATCTAGGAAATGCAACACTCTCTCACTATCCCCCCTCTGGGTTTGGGAAGAAAGTGGGCAGGTGGATGGCCTGCTTCAGGGATATGTCATTCTCAACTGTGGGAATGAAAGACGGGTTTGTCCTGAGGGTCACCCTGTCCAGGTGGAAGGTTAGGAAAGGTGGTGTAGCCATAAGAGATTGCAATTCTGAAACCATTCTGACGCAAGTCAGAGCTACCAGCAATACAGTCTTCCATGTGCAAAATGTTAAGGGGGCCTTGTCTTCTGACTCAAAAGGGGATAGAGTGAGTTTTTCTAGAACATTATTAGGGTCCCAGGGAGGGGGAGACTGTTTCCTGGGTGGTCTTAAGTGTAATACACCTTTGAGGAAAAGTTTGGAGAGGAGTCTGGATGCAAGGGGTGGATCCAAGGGTAGGTAGGCAGGCAGAGATAGCATACAAGTGTGCCTTCAGAGATGAGTAAGACAACCCTGTCTGCATGAGTTCACACACAGGTACGACAGAATGAAAGGCATATCGCTTTCCAGTGGGTCCAACTGTCTTTTATGACAACAGATAGGATTTCCTTATGTTGGGTTTCCTGTCCTCCTGCAGGACAGTGAGCACGTCCTCGTTATATAGGTGTCTGAAGGGGATCAGAATCCTATCAGCCACAGGGTGAGGTGCATGGATTACCACTTTGGGTGTATAGGAGTCTCCTTGTGCTGTGTGAGCAGGTTCACTGAGGGGGGTAACGTGGGTGATTGCCCTTGGACAGATTAAAAAAAAGGGGGGGGGGCAGTGCTGTCTTGGCCAGTAGGGAGTCACCAGCAAGATTTTGGGCAAGTCTTGCTGAGATTTCAGCAGGACCCTTTGTATCAATGGGAAGAGGAGGAATGCATACAGGAATTTCCCCTTCCAGGTTATCAAGAAGGCATCTGTTGCTAATGCCTTGAGGTCTGGTGTCCTGGTGCAATAGCCAGGAAGTTGCCCGTTTATGGAGGGGGTGAACAGGTCTATTTGTGGAATACCCCACCTGTGGACCATATTCAGAAAAACATCTCTTTGCAGCATCCATTCGTGGTTATTTGAAATGGTTATGCTTAGGTAATCTGCCTGGGAGTTGTGCAGGTATGGAATGTAGGCTGCCTGAAGGGTGACCCCCTGAGAGGCAGCCAACTCCCACGCCCGCAGAGCTAGTCTGCATACAAGTTAGGACTTGGTCCCTCCTTGCTTGTTGATACACCACAGGACTGTGGTGTTGTCTGTGAATATATTTAAATGGTCCTGCTCTAGGTAGGGTTGGAAGGCCTGTAGAACAAGGAGGATGGCTCTTATTTCTCTTGACGTTTATGTGATTTCATTCGTCTGTCTGTCCACAAACCTTGTACTTTGCTTTTTCTCCTACAGTTGCTCCCCAGCCCAAATCTGTGGCATGTGTGTGCATGATCTGGGAGGGAGAGGGTGTTTGCAGAGGGAGCACTGGGTTCTGGGCTACCTGAGCCACCCACCATCCCAGTTCCTGATGTAACCAGGGGGATCCTGAACTCAAAGAGGGTGGGAGTGCTGGGTCCACATTGACTGGAGGTACCACTGAAGTTTCCTCATATGCATCCTTGCTAGGTGCAACATGGGTATGGTAGCTGCCATGTAACCTAGAAGTCTCAGAAATTGTCTTACAGTCAGTTCTGTTGACTGTAGGGCAGTAAGAAGGTAGTGTGAGAGGGTTATCCCCTTTTCTGCTGGAAGGGGGGCCTTTATGAGGTCTGACCGGAGCCTGCAACCCAGGAAGACAAGGTCCTGTGTGGGACTGAGGTGGGATTTTGGAAAGTTTATCATGAACCCTAGAGACTTGTAGGAGTACCAGAATGTCCTGTGAGAGACTGAGAAGTGTTTCCTTGTCTTCTACCTGAATTAAGAGGTCATCTATGTAAGGGAATAACTGGATCCTCTTTGCACTGCAGTAGGCGATGACTGGAGCCAGGCATTTTGAAAATATCCTGGGGGCAGTAGAAAGCCCAAAGGGCAAGACACAGAACTCAAAGTGAGAACAGCCTGCCAGAAATCTGAGGTATTTCCTGAAGATGGGCTTTATAGGGATGTGAAGGTAAGCATCCTTTATGCCCAGGGTTGCCATGAAACCCTGAAGAAGGATGAGTGGATGAGTGGAAAGAGTAGGTAGGGTGAGCATCCTGAAAGCAGGAACTTTTAGGAAGGGGTTGAGGCACGAGAGGTCTAGAATCGGCCGCCATGGTCCTTCCTTTCTGGGTACCAAAAAGATTCTGGAGTACAATCCTTTTCTTTTGGATTGTGTAGGTACTGGTTCTATGGTGCCTTGTAGTAGCAGGGTTTGCAAAACCTGATGGAGGAGGGGTAGTTAACTGGGAGGAGGCTGTGGTATGCCCAGTCTTGATGGGGGCTGATCCAGGACATTAAGTAGCTGTTCTGTATGATGGACAGAACCCACCCACTTGTCTGAGGCAATGAGTGACCACACAAGGAGACAGTGAGAGAGACAGGCAGATAGGTGTATGGATGAGGGGGGTAGGGGCTGAAATTTTGGCAGGCAGTCAGACATTACCTCCTCTACCAGAGAAAGGGAGGCCTTTGGCTGGGAGGCAGTCTTCTAGGGGGTCTTCTAGACCGGGGGGGGGGGGGGTGAGCTACAGGCCTGGAGATTTTCCTGATAAAATGGGTCTTTGCTACGTAGTTTCTCTGGAACTTTAGAACAGGTGAGACTAAGAGGTGTTTTAGGTCCTGTAATTCTTTTCCTTTCTGTTGCAAGGATTTAAACAGGTCATCCACTTTTGCACCAAAAAGGGCGAACTGATCCAAAGCAGTGTCAAGAAGTTTGGCCTTGAACTCATCTGGGAGTGGCTGAAGTCGCAGCCATGAGTACCTTCTTACCACTGAAGCTGATGCAGCTGACCTGGCTGAGGCTTCAGCTGCATCTTAAAGTGAGTCTATTCACTTGAGAGATGAGGGCTACCAGGGAAGACAAGGAAGCTTTGCCTGCACAGTCAGGGATGTCATCTAAATCTTTAGTGGCTTTCTCCAACAGAGCTAAGGAGTACTTGGTCATATGAGTTTGGCAGTTTGGCTCTAAATGAGAGAGTAGCAGAGGTGTAGACTTTCTTTACCAACCTCTCAATAGTCTTGCTGTCCTTATCAGCAGGGACAATAGTAATAGGAAGGAGTTTGGAGGCCCTATCCGTAGAGATGGAGACAGTGGCAGGATCAGCAGGAGGGCACTTAGAGAAATTTTTCCATCTCAGGGACTTTATAGAGTTTGTCTGCTCTACGTGGGACTGGAGGACAGGAAATGGGGTTAATGGAGGCTGAGGCAAAAGCATCCAGGAATGCACGTTGAATAGGAGGGATGGCATAAGGACTGGGAGAGCCCATCTGAATAAGGTCATAAAACCTCTTTTGCACTTTAATCATATCAGAGGATTGCCACTTAAAATGGTCTTTCATCTTATTAATAGTTTCCCCAAAGGTCAGATCCTCTACAGGGGGGTCTGGTTCAACAGAGCCCTCCTCTGGAGGTCCATATCCCAGGGGGTGTGAGATCTGGGAGGAGTATGAAAGAGTCCTCAGAGGAATCAGACAATTCCTCCTCTTCAGGCTGATCTACCCTCCTTTCAGGGATGAGAGGTCTGGGACTAAGGAGTGGAGGAGCAGAGTCTTCTACAGAAGGCCTAAGGGCCATAACGGCAATGAACAATCTCTGGCTGAAAAGCCTGCCAATCAGGCATGCTTTCAGAGGCTGGAGTAAGGTGTCTTATCTGTTTTTTCTTTAAAAGCCTCGCTGGCGTCTGACTAATGACAGGCCCAGGGTAAGGCGTTAGGATGGCAGAGGCGGAGTCTAACGGGCCCAGAGGGAACGCTGGTTCCCCCCGGCGTCAAGGGAAGATGCCGGTAACATCTCTGTGGACGTGTCGTTCGCTCGAGATTATGCGGCTTCCTCAGAGGTACCTGCTTTATCTACATCGGCAGATGTCACACTCTCAACCAAGCAGACATCGGCTACAGGCTGAGGTACAGCTGAGAGAGGCGCAGCTGATGAAGCAGACTGCAAAGACTTGGCCCTCTTCTTAGGCGGTTCAGACGGGGCATCAGACGCAGCCTCCATCCCCAACATTATTTGTTTCACGTGCCAACTCTCTTAATACAAAAGTAATGCCTGCAAAGTACAGTTGTGTACACTTAACGTAAATGTAGATGTTAGAGTGTATTCACTGTTGCAGTCATTACATTTAGGGTTGTGTGTTTGCAGGTAGCCCTCAGTCGGCCTGATTAACATCATCTTGGGTCATGCGTCGGTTGCTGCCCTTCTTCCATGATGTCAGGTCTTCAGGGGTATAAAAAAATGCAGCCGACGCCATTACATCAATTTTTCTTGCCCCAGATGTCAGGTGCCCCCCTAATGGGAAGCAATTAAATATAAAAGTACAATGATATACCTCCAACAAAAAAGCAAATACACCAAAAACGCTTTTAAACATAAAGGAAAGAAGAGGTATAGCCAAAAGTAGTTAGTGGGCTGGAGGGAGGGTAACCAGGACTGCAACAGTGAATACACTCGAACATCTACATTTATGCTAAGTGTACACAACTGTACTATGTTCTTCGTGTTTCACTGTTGCAGTCATTACATTTGGGTAGATTCCCAAAGCTTTGGCTGGGAAGAGGTATTTAGATAGCATTATGACCAGCTAGAAGGCCCTGCAAAACTGCAGTGGCAAAGCCAGCTCTGGATTTAGAGAAAATTAGAAAATGATAATGCTTGGTGAAAGTATGTACAGAACTCCCGGTATCCGCTTCCAGGATGTCCCTGGTAGGGACGCCTCTGAGAAAGGCTGTAGAGGTAGATGCAGCCCTGGTGGAGTGAGATCTGATCCCCTGGGGGATACATTTTCCATGGTGCTTATAGCAGAAATAAATGCAATGGCCTATCCATTTAGAAATGGTTTGCTTTAAAATAGCCTTCCCCTCTGCCCCTGCAGCAAATGCCACCAGCAGTTGTTCAGATTTCCTTTGAGGTTTAGTCCTGTCCAAGTAGAATGCAAGTTGTCTGTGCACATCTAAGGAATGCAGTATCCATTCCCCTTTGTTCTGTGGATTGGGAAAGAAGGCTGGCAAATGAATGGACTGATTAAAAGCCACACTGGATACCACCTTGGGCATGAAGGATGGATTGGTTCTGAGGGACACCCTGTCTGCATGAAAGATGATGAAAGGCTCCACTGCCATGAGGGCCTGTAATTCAGATACCCTTCTAGCTGAAGTGATTGCTAAAAGGAAAGCTGTTTTCCAAGAAAGAAATTTTAGGTCTGCAGTAGCAGCTGTCTCAAAAGGAGGTAGAGTGAGTTTCTCCAAAACAAAGTTAAGGTCCCAGGCTGGGGTTGGTGCTCTCCTGGGTGGTCTCAAATTTATGGCCCCTCTGAGGAACTGCTTGAGCAGTGGATGAGAGAAGAGAGGAGGTTCTGTGTTATAATGAGCAGACATGGCTGAGGCGTGGATTTTAATGGAGAAAAAGACAGGTCCTTGTGAAGCATCTCAGTTAAGTACTGTAAAATCGGAGGTAAATTGGGCGTTGCTGTGCTCATCCCTGGAGATTGGTTCAAGGCACAGAATCGTTTCCATTTTTCAGCATAAGATTTTCTAGTACTAGGCCTCCTTGCCTCTAAAATGATATCCATCACAGGTTTACTGAGGAATGGTAAAGGAGAGATTATGTAATTAGCCAGGCTGCAAGGTTCAGTGTTAGAAGCGGAGGGTACAGAATCTGGTTCTCCTGCTGAGACACAACAGGGAAGGAGTCTGAGGCAGGTGCCATGAGGAAAACCGTGACACACTGCGCAGGAGGGGGTACCAGTGTTGGCGTGGCCAGTCTGGAGCAATCAAAATCATCCTTGGTTTGTCCTGTTTGATTTTTAGTAGTACTTTGCAGAGCAGAGGCAGAGGGGGGAAGGCATAGGCTGATACGTTATTCCAGCTGAAGGACAGAGCATCCACTTTCCAGGACTGTTTGTGGGGAGTCCTTGTGCAAAATTTGTCCAACTGGTAGTTCTGGGGAGAGGCAAACAGGTCTACATCTGGGCTCCCCCATTTGCTTGTCAACATGTCGAAAATTCTTGGTTCCAGTTTCCACTCGTGTGGGTCCATGAGGTTTCTGCTTAGTCCGCCTGCCAGTGTATTTAATTTTCCTGGAAGGAATTGAGCATGTAGGTGCACTTGGTAGCTCAAGGCTGTGTTCCACAATGCCATGGCTAGTATGCAGAGAGGGTAAGAATGTGTACCCCACCCCCTGCTTGTTTATGTACCACATAACAGTGGTGTTGTCCGTCTTTACCATTAGTTGTACTGGAAGAATGTGGTCCTTGAAGGCTGTCAGAGCATTCTGTACAGCTAAGATTTATTTTTGATTGATATGCAGGTGAATTTGACTTGGGTTCCATTTGCCCTGAATGCACTTCCCTGCCATGTAAGCCCCCCATGCATAGTCTGATGTATCGGTTAGGGTTTGGGCGGCAGGGGGTGGTCTGAAAGGTAGTCCCTTGTTTTGGTGGCAGGCCTCTGCTCACCAAAGGAACTCTAGGCGTAGGCACGGTATGATAGGAATCATTGCTTCTAGATCCTGAGAATGTTGACACCATAGGCTTTTTAGATACCACTGTAGTTTCCTCATATGCAGTCTTGCATATGGAATTAGAAGAATGGAGGAGGCCATGAACCCAAAGGCTTGCAGTATTTGTCTTGCAGATAGCAGGGTTTTTGTGGCCACTTGTTTGAAGTAGGTTGTCAAATGAATTTGTTTCTCTGGCAAGCCATCTGGGAAGTTGTATTCAAGCTTGCTTCCAAGAATATAATTTGTTGACAGAGTACCAGGTGTGATTTATTTTCGTTTATGGTGTACCCCAGACAAGTTAGAACCCTTTGTACAAAGGCCAGATGATTCAAAAGTATGTCCTGACTTTCTGCCTGAATTAGATAACTGCCCAAGTATGGGTATATTTGAATATTTCTTTGCCTGCAAAATGCAATAACTGGAGCTAGGCACTTTGTGAATACCATGGGCACAGTAGATAAGCCAAAGGGCAGTGCAGAGAACTGATAGTGCGTGTAGCCTGCTTTTAAGTATAGGTATCTTCTGCAAGATTCCCTGATTGGGATGTGCAGGTATGCTTCTTTTAAATCTAGTGTTGTCAACCAGGCATATTTGCCTAGCATAGGAAGTAATTGGTGAAGAGTCAGCATCTTGAATTTTGGAATCTCCAAAAAGGTGTTTAGAGTAGACAGATCCGGGATAGTACGCCATGAATAGTCTTTTCTGGGTACCAGGAAAAGTGTCGAGTAGAAACCTTGGCCCTTTTCCTCTTCTGGTACCAGCTGAATAGCCCCCATGCTTAAGAGAGAAAGCATTTGTTTTTGGGCCTCTGCCCACTGATTAGGGGGTAGGTCCGGCCACCCTCTTGGTGCTGGCAACGTGTGGAAGTGAAATCTGTATCCTTGGGACACTACATTTAAAACCCATTTGTCCTGGGTAATGAGTTCCCAGTTCTTTGCATGAAGAGCAATCTTTCCCCTCAAAGGGGCAGTCAGTTGATAAGTGCTTGGAAATTTTAAAAGGAAGTCATTGAGACAGTTTACCATAGGGGGGAGTTTATTACTCCCAGATTTGGAAGTGGAGGCCCCCCACTGCTTAGTCCTGTGTCTCCCCTGGGACTGAAACCTGGGTTTGGCTTGAGAAGACCTGGAAGGGGCTGGAAAGGACCAATTCTTAGAGGGCCAGTGCCTACTAAATCTAGGAGGCTGAACTTGTAAGAAATCTTTAACTGTTGGCATAGATTTAGTTTCATCTTCCATCTTTTTAAGAACTTCCTTAGCCTTGTTGTCAAAGAGGCAGTCCTGGGTAAAGGGAGCATCCAAAAATTTAGCTTTAACATGATCAGGCAAAGATTGCTCCTTAAGCCAAGCATGTCTTCTGAGCACAGACCCAGTAACAGCAGCCCTGCAAGAGGCCTCTAATGAATCAAAACCACATTGCAAAGTATGTTTTCCAACTTGTTCAGCAGAATGCATTAAATCATGTAATTCTTTATTTTCCGCACAGTCCGGTATCAACATCATTTTCTGTTTAAGCAATCCAGTAACATGTTGCTGATACTTTAACATATGAAACTGGCAGTTTAAAGCACTAACGGCCAAGGTTGTAGAAGTGTAAACCTTCTTACCCAATCTATCCAGCGCCCTGGAATCTCTATCAGGAGGGGTACGATTTTTAGCAGTACAAGTCTTAATGCCCTTGGGCCCCTGTGAAATGGTCTCTGGATCCACAATAGGATTTTTAAAAAGGAACTTGTGTGATTCAGGGACCCTGCAGTATCTGTCAAGTTTTCTGGGAGCAGGAGGCAAGGAATTAGGGGCCAAACTGGATTCCAAAACAAGCATCAACAATGTCTAGTACAGGAGGAATAGCTAAAGGCCTATGCTGAGGTAGGAGTAAGAAATCCCTAAGCCTCTTTTTTGAATCAGAAAAATCCTGACTTTCCAAGTGGAAATGCTCCCTTAGAGTATGTAAGGTTTCCCCAAAAGATAAATCCTCTGGAGGGGAAGCAGAGGGAATGGAGTCCTCTGCATCAGAATCCTCATAAGTAGATAAGGGCAAACCCAGATCATCAGAATCAGAAAAAACATAATCCTGGTCAGAAGATTCATAAACAACTTCAGTCCTAGGCCTCTTAGAAGGGGGGGGGGGGGTGGCTACCCCTGATCAGAGTTATTAGATCTTCAGCCATTCTTATTTGTTTTTCAGGCATAGAGGCCTGAGCATGTGGCCTGGGTGTCGTTTTTTTAGGCATGGTTCGAGATTTAGGCCTAAGTGAAGAAGGAGATGTCGGTTTAATATGCAAGTCCATAGGCCTGAATACACTCTGAGAAGCCGGTGCCTGCACAGCGGCTGAAAAGTTCTGAGGGCTGGTGCAAGCAGACGTCACTTATGGCCCACGTTTCTACAGCCACATCAGATGTCCGATGCACCAAGAGGGACTGAAAATCTTTGGAAACCTGGCCAGATTAACTGAAGAGGAAGAACAGTAAACCCACAAGTAGAATACTGCAACACTGAAATAGGACATCTAGTGCAAATATTTATTTGTTTTACAAAGTCGGACTGGGTAATACCCATTTTCAGAAGTGGCCCGGGGAGAAAATCTCCATTTGCTTACATTGTATTATATTACGTTCCAGTCAAAACACAGAGCAATTACATTTCTATTTACATTCATACACAAACAGTAGTTACCATTTATGCATATACATTCTAAGATTTTAAAAAGGTAGAAGTTACTGAAGAATGTTGTTAGTGCATATGCTCCACAAGTTGGGTGCGCGATGGATGAGAAAGACTAGGGTGAGAGACTGGTGATTGGAGCAGATTTCAATGGGCATGTTGGTGAAGGGAACAGAGGGGATGAGGAAGTGATGGGTAGGTATGCTATTAAGCAAAGGAATGCAGAAAGTCAGATGGTAGTGGATTTTGTAAAAAGGATGGACATGGCTGTGTTGAATACGTATTTTAACAAGAGGGAGGAGCATAGGGTGACATACAAGAGTGGAGGAAGATGCACACACATGGATTATATCTTATGTATAAGGGCCAGTCTGAAGGAGATTGGAGACTGTAAAGTGGTGGCAGGGGACAGTGTAGTTAGGCAGCATAGGATGGTGGCTTGTAGGATAACACTGGTGATCAAGAAGAGGAGGATGAGTGTGAGGGCAGCACCAAGGATCAAATGGTGGAAACTGAAAAAGGGTAATTGCGAAGTGATGTTCAGGGAAGAGTTAATACCGGCACTGGGTGGCAGTGAAGAGTTATCTAATAACTGGATAACTATAGCAGAGCTAGTAAGAGAGATGGCTAGAAAGGTGCTTGGTGTGACATCTGGAAAGAGGAAGGAGGACAAGGAGACCTGGTGGTGGAATGAAGAAGTACAGGAGAGTATACAGAGAAAGAGGTTGGCGAAGAAAAAGTGGGATTGTCAGAGAGATGAAGAAAGTAGACAAGAGTATAAGGAGATGAGGTGCATGGCAAAGAGAGAGGTGGCGAAGGCTAAGGATAAGGCATATGAAGAGCTGTATAAAAGGTTTGACACAAAGGAGGGAGAAAGGACCTGTACCGATTGGCTAGACAGAGAGACCGAGCTAGCAAAGATGTGCAACAGGTAAGGGTGATAAAGGATAATGAGGGAAGCGTACTCACAAGCGAGGAGAGTGTGTTGAGCAGATGGAAAGAGTACTTTGAGGGGCTGATGAATGAAGAGAATGAGAGGGAGAGAAGTTTGGATGATGTGCGTATAGTGAATCATGAAGTGCAGTGGATTAGCAAGGAGGAAGTAAGGATAGCTATGAAGAGGATGAAGAACGGAAAGGCTATTGGTTCAGATGACATACCTGTGGAAGCATGGAGGTGTTCAGAGGAAATGGCAGTGGAGTTTTTAACTAGATTGTTTAATGAAATCTTGGAAAGTGAGAGGATGCCTGAGGAATGGAGAAAAAGTGTTCTGGTACCAATTTGTAAGAATAAGGGTGATGTGCAGAGCTGTAGTAACTACAGAGGGATTAAACTGATCATTCACAGCATGAAGTTATGGGAAACAGTAGTGGAAGCTATGTTAATAAGGGAGGTGATGATTAGTTATCAGCAGTATGGTTTCATGCCAGGAAAGAGCACTACAGATGCGATGTTTGCTCTGAGAGTGTTGCAGAAGTACAGAGAAGGTCAGGAGGAGTTGCGTTGTGTCTTTGTGGATTTAAAGAAAGCATATGACAGGGTGCCTAGAGAGGAGTTGTGGTATTGTATGAGGAAGTCGGGAGTGCCAGAGAATTATGTAAGAGTGGTGCAGGATATGTATGAGGGTAGTGTGACAGCGGTGAGGTCTGCGGTGGGAGTGATGGATGCATTTAATGTGGAGGTGGGATTACATCAAGGATCAGCTCTGAGCCCTTTCTTATTTGCAATGGTGATGGACAGGTTGACAGACAGAGATCAGACAGGAGTCCCCGTGGACTATGATGTTTGCAGATGACATTGTGATCTGTAGTGAGAGTAGGGAACAGGTGGAGGAGACCCTGGAGAGGTGGAGATATGCTCTAGAGAGAAGAGGAATGAAGGTCAGCAGGACTAAGACAGAATATATGTGTGTGAATGAGAGGGAGGGCAGAGGAATGGTGAGGATGCAGGGAGTAGAGGTGGCGAAGGTGGATGAGTTTAAATACTTGGGATCAACAGTTCAGAGTAATGGTGAGTGTAGGAGAGAGGTGAAGAGAGTACAGGCAGGATGGAGTGGGTGGAGAAGTGTGTCAGGAGTGATTTGTGACAGACAAGTACCAGTAAGAGTGAAAGGGAAGGTCTACAAGAGGGTAGTGAGACTAGCTATGTTATATGGGCTGGAGACAGTGGCACTGACAAAAAGGCAGGAGTCAGAGCTTGACGGGGCAGAGCTGAAGATGCTAAGATTTGCACTGGGTGTGACGAGGATGGACAGGATTAGGAATAAGTATATTAGAGGGTCAGCCCAGGTTGGAAAGTTTGGAGACAAAGCCAGAGAGGCAAGATTACTTTGGTTTGGACATCTGCTGAGGAGGAATGCAGAGTATATTGGGAAAAAGATGCTAAGGATGAAGCTGCCAGGTAACAGGAAAAGAGGAAGGCCTAAGATAAGGTTTACAGATGTGGTGAGAGAGGACACGCAGGTGGTTGGTGTGACAGAGCAAGATGTAGAGGACAGGAAGAAATGGAAACAGTTGATCTGCTGTGGCGACCCCTAATGGGAGCAGCCGAAAGAAGTTGTTGTTACTGAAGAGAAAGCACACATGCAACTTAGTGGATTGCGCAGGCAGCAGTTATGTAAAAAAATAGTTCTGTCGTTTCAGTAAGAGATTGAGAGTATTATGTTTAAGGAGTATGGATAGTATTGTACAGTGAAAACGTTTAACACTGATCAGCAAATACAGGACCAGGATTGGTTAAGATGTTGTTTAAGCAGTGGTTTAAAACTACTGAGTTTGTGGAGACTTATTTATATGGGGATACTATTCTAGAGTTTAGCAATGCACTGGGAGTACAGCAAGTCTCTTGCAACATTATTTGACTTATTTGTAAGTAACAAGAATTTGTTAATAGAATGGAGGTCCCTTGCTGGACAGTAGTATAGTACTAAGTTTTGTAGAGTTGGGCATTTTCTGGATGATGAATGTGTTGTTGTGTCTTTTGGCGTATCCCGGTTAGGGGTCGCCACAGCGGAACTCCGGTCCACTAATGTTTGGTAGTGGATTTTTACGTGCCGAGTTACCAGCCCTGACGTACAACCTTCAACGAAGGCATGCCCATTCATGCATGCCTCCACACAGAAGACGCTCTAGCTGAGAATCGAACGCAACAACGTCTTATTGTGAGGCGACAACGCTACCGCAGCACCACTACCGCGGATATTGTGCTGCAGTCAATTGTGAATATGTTACAGACAGCTGAAAGCAATTGAACTGCACAACTAAGGTCAATGCTGGGTCCTAAGAGGGAGACTAGTGGCAAATTTAGCTATTTTACTGTAGCAGGAGGCAAGTTTCTTTCTTGGAGTATTGTTTATGTTTGTTAGGATAGGGACAGCGTACAACAGAGTCATCAGTAAGACTGTGGTGGCTAGAGTTTTTCTTGCATGATCTGTAAGGAATCCATTAATCCTACAAAAGGGAGCCTAGATTCTGGTGTGCAGATTTCATGTTCTGCAGTATGTGGTGGCCATATCTGAGACTAAGATTACTGTGATTTTTGTGCAATGTCTTGCAGCTTATTTATTGTTGAGGCCACCCATATTAATGTTGAGTAATCTGCATACTGAATTAAACTATCATGGTGAATGGAGGTGTGGAGGTTATTAATAAATATATTAAATAGTAGAGATAGAGCCCTGAGGGACACCAGTAGTAACTGGTTGAAAGGATAAGTAGGTTTGTTGCCATGTAACAGCTTGCTGGCTTCCAGACAGGTAAAGGAATGACAACAAGAAGTATTGTGAAAGTTCTACTGAGGAGAGTCAAATGAGCAGTTGCTGGTGCAAGGCAATTATCAAATGCCTTTGACAAGTCTAGGAACATGGTGGACACAAGCAGACCATTGTTTATGTTGGTTTATTATACTGGTAAAATGTAGTAGAGCAGTAGTGCTGTGCTGGGGCCTAAAACCATTTTGTGTTTCTGAAAGCAGATTATTTAAGGTTAGGTATTGCATCAGCTGCATATGGATGCATTTCTCTAATATTTTGGAGAGGGGGAGAGAAACGCTATCGGTCTGTAGTTATTAAACTCTATATATGCGCTGGCTTTATGCAGTGGTATGACTTGGGACTTTTTCCACAGTGATGGACAGTATCTTTCTGCTATGAACCTATGGATTAGTATGGACACAGGGAAGGCTAAGACTTCTGCAGCCATTTTTAGGTAATCTGATGGTAGTTTTTAGTTTAAGAAGCAACTTCAACTTCCTTAAAGGTGAGGTAGGTACTGGACTTGAACTGTAGGTGGCTTTGATTGGACAGGGGTACAATAAGGGGACAGATTTGTTCATGTCTAAGAGAGATGCTACTGACTGTATAAAGTAGGACTTAAACTGTGTAGGGACAGTCTGTCGTATCCTCTCTGTTTTTGGAGAGGGACTAGTGCTCTTGCCAGGGAGGTGTAGTTTATTTAGTGATGACCAAAATAGTTTTGGGTTGTCTTGTCCTGTTTGACATGAATTTTACAAGGTTTTTAAGATGTCTAAATTGCTAAATGGCATTTTGATTTATGTTTTTATATCAGTTTGTCCGAGCTTTATCTGTTTTTAGCATGTTTTTTTTTTTTTGTTCGTTTCCTTTATCAGCCACGATGTGGGATTGGACATTGCTCTTTTCTTACATACTGGTGCTAGATTTAAGGACTGTAAGAATACATTTAAGTATTCCACAGCAGTATCTAGTGGCATTTTTCAAAGTATATTTTTTTTTTTTTTTTTTTTTTTTTTTTTAAGTGTTTCATTGAAAATATCTTTGCTGAAATTGGTTGTATTTCATATTTGACTATAGAAAGCATGTTTATCTTGGATATGGTGAGTTCTAATAGCATATGTTGGCTCGTGGTCACTTATGCTGAAAGGCAGCCTGCTTTTGTCAGTTTGCCTGGTTTGTTTGTATGAATCCAATCTAATGTTGAGCTTTTCCCTGAACTTAATGACTCTATTAGGTGTGGTTATTAATTGTCTGAAGTTACAAGTTTGTGGATTCAGTGGGGGTAGTAGAATTTATGAGTTGCCAGTCTATATTTAAGTCTCCAAGTACTATAGTTTCTGAGTTAATTTGTTGGGATATCCAATACAGGATGCTTTCGGCAGCAACAACGTTATTCCCTGGTGGTATATATATTGCTATTAAACATTTTTAACTGCTCACAATCCTTACCCATGACTGATCTGCGAAAGCTATCAACAAACCACATCACATTTGCAGATGATACCACAGTGGTAGGACTCATAAGTGTGATGACCAGAGTGGCTACAGGAATGAGGTCAACTCCATGATTGAATGGTGCAATAACAATTTGGACATGAACGTCAATAAAACAAAAGAAATTGACTTTGGAACTTGCTCTGCCTTGCAACTGCCCCTCAAGCTCAATGGTCAAGTGGAGAGAGTCAAACTACAAAGATCCCGGGGGTAGACACATCAGAGGATCTTTCTTGGAGTACAAACACAGGCCAGCTGATTAAAAAAGCCCACAAGTGACTACACTTCCTAAGAAGGCTGAGAAAAGCAAAGCACTTTATGAACGCTCTAACTGCCTTCTACAGAGGAGCCATCGAGAACATCATCACCAGCAACTGCACTGTATGGTTCGGTAACAGCACAATGGCCAAAAGGAAGAAGCTGCAAAGAATAATAACAGCAGAAAAGATCGTGGGCACTAGTCTTCCTACCTTTCAGGAGCTCAAACCGAGATGTAAAGAGAGGTATGGCAAAATACTGAGCGACACTTCTCACCCAGCATATGGTTGTTTCACTAAACCTGCTTCTGGTATCTGCTGCAGGACCTCCAGATTCGTGAACAGTTTTTACCCAACTGCAAGAAGACTCATTAATGCAGACATAAATCTGGATATACCAAAACTATAATAGATTGTTACTCTCATTCTTTTTCTTTTTCCATACAGTAATTCTATTTACTACATACTAAAATTAATATATTCTCACAAGTGCAATTCCAGTCACTTCCTTATGTGTAATATCACCCAATCTCACCTCTGTGTATAGTGTACTTATCTTTTCAAGTGTTAATTATATAGCAGTCAGTGCTGTCCAGTGTAATAAATAGTGCACAGTTTTGTACTATAATTACTGTTTATTATTTAACACCTATCATGTCAGTCTTTTGTGTTTTTCTCCTGTAAAACAGCTGACACTCAAAATTTCGTTTAGGTAGCACTTGTGTTTCCTAAATGACAAAGTTTCTTTGACTCTTTGAATCTTTAAAGTTTTCCTATTATTGATTTTTGGGAGTGCTATTAGTACTTCGGCATTGCTAAATTTTTTATTTCCTGTAGTAGTAATGAATGGTTATGGAATTTTTATAGATGATTAATAGGTGACTATCGTCAGGCACACTGACGTCCCGCTCACCAGGCTGAACAAGGAGAGGGTCACTGTGAGCAGCCTGTCGGGCGCTAGGATCCACCACATAACACAACCACTCAGGTCACTCCAAGGCAAGTACAAATATGACTCAGTCATTGTCCATGCTGGTGTGAATGACCTGAGACGTACCTCCCTGGACTACATGAAAAGAGACAGAGGAGCTCTCTGAGCATGTAGCCCAGGCCGGTATGACCCTGACCTTGAGTAGCATCTTACCCTCACCAAGAATGACGCCACAATATGAAGACAAGATGATCAATTTCAAATATTGGCTTAAGTACTGGTGTCATTCAAAGGGGATCCAATGCCTGTCAGCTTGGGATGATATGCTCGACAAGCCACAATGCTTCGCTAGGGACGGCTTGCATCTGTCACCCCTGGGCTTTCGGATATTGGCAAAGGCTCTTACTACCCCCATAGTGCCTTTTTTAGGCAAGGCTCAAAAGACAAACCCACCTCCATAGGTATCACAAGGGATAAGAAACTAAGAGTAATGCTACTCAACGCCAGAAGTCTAAACCTCAAGATGCACGCACTCAAAACTCTCCTTAGCATGGAGAACATTGATATCTGTGCAGTAACAGAAACCTGATTCAGGGCTCCCGAGAGCACCCAGCACTACCAGGTTATACCTCATACCATGCTTTTCGGCCCCAAAACTTGGACCGAACCACAAAAGGAGGGGGAGTATCGATATTCATCAAAGATACCCACACCTCCAGGTTGGTGGCAAAGCACGAAGCATCAGAGACTATCCATGTGCAACTAACAGTGGGTAAAACTGCCTTCCAGTTTATAGCCTGTTACAGACCACCCTCCCAAACCCAGGAACCCCACTCGGCCTTCCTGAGAACACTGGAAAATATGAAGGTCTCTCCAAACACCATTATATTGGGCGACTTCAACAACCCAAACATAGACTGGGAGCATTACTCTAGCTCCAACACCCTAGCCCAAAGGTTCCTAGAATTTATAAACTCAAATGCTATGGAACAACTTGTTACCACTCCCACAAGAGGGAAAACATACTGGACCTGATCATCACCAACATGGGGACTCTATGCTCCAGACCAGAAGTGTATCCCTCACTGGTAAGATCAGACCATAAACTAATCTCACTGGATATTCACATCCCGACCCCACCCCCTGCCCAGAAAACCACAGTGAAAAACTTATCTAAAGCAAATTTCACACTCCTCAAAACCGAGGTGGAATCCTTCAAAGCCCCCAGGCCTGTGGAAAATACGGCCCAGACTGCAGAATCCTTTATAAACGCATTCTATGAACACCTTCAGGAATGCATGGATCATGCGATCCCAAATAAAACCAAGACCCAATCCTCCAAAGGCAGACATCCTGTCTGGTGGACCCCAGCCATAAACAAACTATACAATAGAAGGAGGAAGCTACTAAATGTCAGAGCAAAATCCCAAAAAGGGAAGGCATCACTGATCAGTATTAGCAAAAAACTACGGGCACACATAAAATTGTCTAAGGCCAGCTTTGAGAGAAAAATTGCATAGGACACTAAGGATAATCACAAGGCTTTCTTTAGTTATGTTAGGAACCTGGGTGGTAATTCCCAGAAATGCTCAGAATTAGTCCAAAATGACAAAAAATACACCGAACCCAGAGACATTGCCAACATCCTAGCTGACAGGTTCAGCGCAAACAACCCCCCCCCCACCAGAAGGGCAAATATCTATCCCAGCAGAGTGCTGCCCCCCTGACATCTCAGATGCTCAAGTAAGAGCCGCCCTCTCCAAAGCAAAAAACACAGCCTCAATGGGACCAGACGGTGTCCCGGGCTGCGTCCTACATGAACTCCAAGAAGAGCTAAACCCAAACATAAAACTACTGTTCAATCTCAGCCTTACTACAGGATATATACCCAAAGAATGGCGTACAACTACAGTGGTCCCACTCCACAAAGGTGGTGCCACAACGGACCCCGGAAACTATCGCCCCATAAGCCTAACTAGTCTGGTCTGTAAAGCTATGGAGCGTAATATCATGGAACTCATAAACAAAGACATTGGGAGCCTCCAGAAACTGGACCCTACCCAATTCGGCTTTGTTAAGGGCAGATCTTGCCTCTTAAACCTAGTTGATTTCTTTGAAACAGTTACCAAAGCCATAGATGAGGGCAAGGTAGTCCACACAGCCTACCTGGACCTCGCAAAAGCCTTCGACACAATACCCCACTCGGGCATCATAAATAAGCTTAAATATCAATCCCTATATCACAAGATGGGTTGCAAACTGGCTCAGACATAGAACCCACATGGTCAGAATCGCAGGTGCCATGTCCGAATCCAAACCAGTTACAAGTGGCGTCCCACAGGGCTCAGTTCTGGGACCTCTCTTGTTCGATATATACTTCTCTGAGGTTCAGGCCAACACGGGGGGATTATGGCTGACAAAGTTCGCAGATGACTGCAAACTGGGGGCCATAATCGAATCTCCAACTGACACAAGCATCCTCCAAAAGGGTCTCTCACAGAGACGGATGCTTAGTGCCAGAGCCACGGCCTCAAGCTAAATGCTAAAAAGTGCATAGTCATCCCCTTTGGGAAAAACAAGGTGCCCACAAATTACCACATAGGTGGTAATCCATTAAGTACGGAAAAAGTAATTACAGATTTGGGGACCAACGTAGATAGTAATCTCTCCTTTGATAATCACGTTGCCAAAGTGGTTAGAAAGACCTTCTACATAGCCCACCTTATCACGAAAGGGTTCGCATCTAGATAAAGATAGGTCATTGTGCCCCTCTACTCGTCACTCATCAGGCCCATAATTGAATACAATGCCCCTTTTGGGATGTACCTTACCCGACACCTGCAGCAACTGGAGAGACCCCAAAAGTACCTCACCAAGAGGATCATGGGCTACAAACAGATGTCCTATGCAGCTCGACTAAAGAAACTCCAGCTCTACTCAGTTGCTTACCACCTACTCAGAGGCGATCTATGCCTGACGTACAAAGCCATGTCAAACCCAGAATTAGTGGACATGCTCCACCTCAAAAAATTCAAGTCCCTTCGAGCTAAACGCTCCAGGGACCTAAACCTCAGCACAAAAATAAATAGGACATGCTGGAGGGACAGATTCATTTCCCAGAGGCTCCCCTCACTCTGGAATAAAATCCCAATTCATGTCAGACATAGCCCCTCGCTGACCCTCCAAGCGAAATTTGGACGCGTGGATGGGAAATCGCAAATTCACCCCTGGGATCTCTCCTGTGTCCCTGCTAGACAGAGGCACAGTAAACTAATCTTAAAAGGGTACCTTCTGTGACCTACTTTACAGAGGCACAGTAGGCTAATCTAATAGGGAGGCGGAAGCCAAATACACTCTGGCTAGGCTTATAAATGCCCTAGGGCAGATAGCCTAGTATCTACCTATGAACCTATGAACTAGCCTTGGCTCCTTTTGGTCCCTGTGTAATGACCTCGGGGTCTGCAGCAGGATTTCTGTACAGGTGCTCTGTAATACCAGTCAGGTTTTATGGGAGCAGGTGGGAGGGCGTCAGGAGCTATGCTGCATTCATGAAATACATCATCCATCACCTCTAAGATTTGGGGGGGGGGGGGGTGCCAAAGGGTCTGTAGTGGGGCATGTCTAGAAACTCTTATTTTTTTCTTCGACTGAGGGATATCTTGGGATTCCCTGTGGAAATGCTCCCCGAGGGTGTGAAAGATTTCCCCAAAGGAAAGATCTTCTGGTGGGGAGGCAGAAGGCATGGATTCCTCTGCATCTGAATCCTCATAAGCAGTCAGAGGTGGTTGTTCCTCTTCAAACTCTGAATAATCAGACTCCTCAGAATCCTGTTTTCAGTATTTCAGAAGAAATGTCTCTTCCTTTTAGAAGTTGTGGCCTGACTACCCCTGAGATAAGGGTGATAAGATCCACTGCCATTTTAAGCATTTTAACATGGAGTGGTGGGGCAAGAGTAAAAATAGGGCGAGAGGTAGATTTCCTAGGAGTGGCCTTGCTTCCAGGCCTAACAGTATCCATCGGTCTGAAAGAAACGGTAGTCAGATGAGAAGACGTCTTTTTGTCTAGATTTGGTAGTACAAAAAAACCCTCCTCAGACGCCAATGCCTGGGGTTGCGGCTCCGGACCCAACCGAGGCAGAGACAACCAAAGGCTTGGAAGACGAATAAGATTACTGCGGCATACCTGACTCCGAAAGGGTCTCAGTACAGGCCTGCAAACATATCTGATTGGGCATCAGGGGTTGCGAAGGCACCTCACTGAATTCTGGAGAACTGACTACCTGCTTAGCGGTAGAGTCATGGGAAGGCTTAGCTCTGTCTCTATCTTTATCCTTATGTTTTTTCATAATGTCTACAAATTGTTGGCTGACTGACACCATTTCGGAATGCGAAGATGAAAGACTGAAATACCTGGCTACAATAAGAGCTTTATGATGAATGGTTCTCGCATTAAAGAGGGCAATGAACTGGCAATGGGGGACGTTGTGGTCTAGGCCTAAACAAGTGACACAGTAAGAATGGAAGTCTCGGTGTGGGATTTGCTTTCCACAGGCGAGACAACTGTTAACTTTTTCGGGCATTGGTTAGTGGAAGAAAAAAGGATCCCCAAAGGGGTACTTTGCTTAGATGTTTTCAGCTGTAATTCAAACTCTGGTAGCGACTGACTAGCACACTTGCAAACTGCTTCTGCTATGGGCTCCACGGCAAGAAAGACTGATGTAATGGCTGGCTGCCTTGCTTTATAGCACTGACAACCTGACGTCAGTCAGCAAGCAACAGCAGCCGACGCAGAAAAACACTGACTCTGGTATTCGGGCCGGCCAAGGGCTACCACAGCAGGGATAACCCACAGGTGATGACTGCAACAGTGAAACACAAAGACCATCACAGACCTCCCTTGCCTATTTGAATATCAACTCCTGTGCTTGGAAGCAGAAGGGGACTGCCCCAACTCAAAACCCTACAGGAAGTCCTCTACAATAACTGTGGGATCTGACACTGATCCCAGATCCAACCACCTTGAATATGAAGGCAAATAAAGATCCAAAAGCTTGGATCCTACATGACTCTGATTGGAGGAAGCCAGATCTCTGGCTGGCCCGAATCTGGCCAGATCCAAAGGCCTCGATCCAGAGGACTTGAATCCAGGAGTATATTCCCCTGGGCTCAGATCAGAGGGCCTCAGAGCAGAAGCCTGGATCAGGAGGGCGAGCCACAGGGCACAGGATCAGAGGACATCGGATCCGACTGGAACCAGGCGGGGGTTGGATAAGAGGAATTGGGATCTGACAGCCTTGCCTTTTTAGACAAAGACAACCCAGGGAGAGATGGGACCTTCCTCTTATAACCAGAGAGTCCGGACATGGCTAGGGACTGGACCATACCTTTCAAAAAAGTTTGTTTTGGCGCTCAGCCAGAGCCCTGGGTTTGAATGTGGCACAAATGTTGCATTCAACCTCCATGTGGTCAGCGTCTGAACAATAAAGGTGGTACTCATGCGAATCAGACGTGGGCATCTTCTGACCAAATGAAAAGCCCCTTTTCAACCCAACAGGCTTGTCAGACATGCTGGGACGAAACACGACAGATTAAGGGGCATGCTAACTCGGTAACCAGGAAGGAAAAAGCTAAGGTCAAACCAAAAAGAACAACTGGTCACACAACTATAAGACTAAACTGCAGACGTGGAAAACTACAAAACTACAGACGTAAAACGGCCACAACAAAAAGGGAGCCAATACACGCAGTTACAACCAGAAAGAAGCAAAACAGGAGGGGACTAAAAACTACCAATGATACGAGAAAAACACCAACACTGAACACTAAAACAGGAAGAAATATCAAAATAATGCTACTTATCCCCACTAGAAACTCGAGCCTGAAAATCTGCGTCTGCTGAGAGTGGCAAACAAGATCTGAGGGGTTAGAGGGCAGCAAGGGATCATGGGAGTGGGGAGGAGCTCAAATGTAGAACCTTGTCTGCAAAGTTGCTTGCTCAGATCAGATGTTGGATCCTACAACCCAAGAGTGAGGAATAGGGGGACAGGGATAACATCAGATTATTTGAATTCCCAGAGTCCTGGAAAAAAGCTATGGCAGAGGCTAAACACCTTCTAAAAACCCTGGGAGCTGTAGATAGTCCAAAAGGCACAGCAGAAAACTCAAGTGTGATAAACAAACTGAAAGTCTCAGAAATTTCCTGAAGGAAGAGTAGATAAGACTTGAAGGTAGACGTCCTTCAGATCCATGGAAACCAGAAAAGTCTGCAGAAGGACAAAGGGCAGAAAAGTTTGAAGTGCCCTTCAGAAAGATGTTGAGAAGGGACAAATACAGTATAGGTCTCAATTCTTTTCTTTTTCATTCAATAAATAGTCTGGAAAACAACTTTCTTTCCAAACTTTGGTTGAGCAAAGCTTGAATGAAGGGAGCTAGGAGCTAGGAGCTTTACTTGACTGGGAGGGGAAGAAGGGATGCCCTTGAACGGAGGGTTTTCTTTCCAATCCATTCTGTAACTATATTATATAATGGAAAGGACCCATTTTGCTTGCAGTTATGAGTTGCCAATTCCCCATAAATGAGATGAGTCTTTTGGATAAGGGGAAGAAATGGTATGACGGGAGACATTAGAAGGAAAAAAGGCAGTTAAGGTAGAATTGCCTGGGTACGGGTCCTCTTTCAGGCATTTTCTGGGCCCTATGAGGTGGTGTAAACTCCCTGTCTGGAAAGGAGGTGGGTTTTGCTGCTCAGTTTCTTTGACATCAGAGCACTAAAGTAAAGAAAATTTGTCTGAAATCCTTCATAATTTTCCTTGTTCTTCTAAGGTTTTAAACAAGCTGGCTGTATCATGGCCAAATAAAAGACCCTATTCAAAGCCAACGTTTTATTTAAATGTATCAAAAATAAACACAAAAATAGTTATTTGGTGCTGACAGTCCGGGGCTCTAAAAGCCAGGGCGGAAAACATGCCTACCTTTTTTCAAGTCTATCCACTGTCCTGCTATCTTTATCAGAGGGAAGGGCATTAGCAACAGGTAAGAGTTTGGAAGGTCTTATCCACAGAAATGAAAAAAGCAGAAGACTCTGCCAAAGGGTTCTTGTGCACAAACTTTAGATCTTCAGACACTTTGTTAAAACTTATCAGGCCTTTTACGGACCAGTGACTGGGAGACTGGAGCAATGGAAGTAAAGGTAAAGGTACCCAGAAAGGCCTCCAGGACAACGAGGACTGGAGCAGAAGAACCGACTTCTAAACACGTTATATCATCTTTTTGCATATCTGAAATTTGTTTGGATTACCAGTGATAATGCTTCACCATGTTAATACATGTTTTTTTGCCAAATGAAGCTTTCTCTACAGAACAAACAGGAGAATGGGAATCTTCATCACAGGAATCTTGGCTCGGGAAGGAGATCTGAGAAGAGTAAGCCACTATTCATCAGAATCAGACGCTGCCTCGTCATACTCTGAGTACTCTAGATGCCTCTTGTAAGGGGTAGCAGGAGTAGAAGCAGAGGAAGCAAAAGTGCCATGATGGCTTTGAGCAATCTTTGGGAAAAATCCATCTACTCCTTTTTTCTTGGACATCTGGAGAGAGGCAACATTTTTTAGTTTTATTGTTTTTTTTTTTCTTATTTCTTTTTTGGAGTGACGTTCACTTTAACAAGACGTGATCATTCCAATCCCTGATGTACCACAATACCTTCAGAAATGGTTAGAAGGGGTTCCCCTTCCAAATAACATTGTTAACATCAGTTGTTTTGGTGAATCAGACCACTCAAATGCAGCAAACAAGATCAGAAGAGAAAGGGAAGCATGCTGCTCTATGGCAGCTAGGGGAGGAATTTTAAAGCCTAGAGTACCTTAAAGATACTGAGCAACTACTGCCTGTGGCAAACCAGTCCTGAGGTTGTAGTAGAGGAGTTGGATCACACAGTACCTGCACACCTTTCCACTTTAAAATCATCAGGGTAATTCTAGCTCTTTGTTCTTGTTTTGCAATATCAGTTCATCATTGCTTTATGTCACTAATGAAAGTCAGTCAGCTAAGATGGGCAGGGTTTGTACTGAAAATGTGAGTACACTGGCATAAATATCAAAGTATGCAATCAACATGTGCATTTACCATCACGTAACACTGCAGAAACTGCTTTAACACGTCTGTGAACTGAATACAGTTAAACTAAGCATGTTAAGTTTTCTGTTTCACTCCTTACTCCATTAAAGCAACCACCTGCTCTACAAGCAAAGCTATGCAAGTAACATACTGGAATTAGCTGCTTCAATATGCCAGTGAAATGAAAAGGGGTTCCCAAGTGCTGACTGCAGCACTAAACTGATTCAAGTTTGTATTACGTTATTACAAAACAAACTGTATGTCATCAAAACAATATTAAGCCAGTTAAAGTGTAGAAGATCTGAACATGAATGTCAGCTAGACAGTGTCCCACTACAGAATATCAAGCAGCATAAAGATGTGCAGGAAGTCTTTACTGTGTACTGTTGTAAGCAACACCAAATGAATGCATTTTACAATATATTAGAATACTGAATTTAAAGGGATTGTTTTGCAAGCAGAAGCAGTGCAACCAATAATTAACATTTGCAACATTAAAGGTCACAAATGCCAAACATAACCAATATGACAATGTTGATTTTGAAGTCTAAAGCATTCTGTTCCACTAATGTTTTATCAATCAGCACAGCCACATAAAACATACAAAACATGCAGAATACCAATACCAGTTTACTTGCTTTCATTCTGATCAGGATCAGTTAGTCACAGTCACATAGAAACAGAGCATCTAAGAACTATTTGGTGCATTTTTTTAACAGGGCAACAAGTACACAGCAGAAAAAACCGTGGGCCATTCATTCAATTCATTCTCTGATGACCCACTTTATACAATTAAAGGTCGCAGGGAGAGGTGCAGCCTACAATGGCACTGATTACTCCAAATGAAAGCAAGGCAGAGAAAGTAAACCTGGATAGGATGACACTCAAATCACAGAAGGTGCACGCGCATGATACACACGCATGCATGCACACACACCAAGCACATTTACAGATAATCTGAATGACTACAGACTGACTCACTGCTAACCTTTTGGATATGGGAGGAAAGTGGAGCAATTAAGCAAAATCCTCTGGACAGGCAAGACACACTGCACAGAAGGCACCTCAGCTAAGGGATAAACCAGAGGTCCAAGCACGTTTCTGAAAGCAGTGATGCTAATTACTGCACAGTAATGGAAATCACTGCCACATTACTTGTACTCAACTAACAAAAACAGAGACATCTGACATGGTTCAGTTTATGAAATCATACCAGCTAATCAATGTTACCACAACTGCACAACATTGCAAAAATAAAGATAAAGGTAATCCACTTTTGCCTAAAACCAAACAAAATCAACCCCAAATTTCCAAGACCTTGAATCAGTAATGCCATAGTACATGATTAAATGACTACTCTTGTTCTAAAGTCTCACAAATAAAACCCATGGATCCCCCCGCCTTATAAACGAACTGTACACCAACCATCAAGATAAAAGCTTATATCAGCAAGCTTATATAAATTATTTTGTAATTAGCCTAAAGAATTCAATTGTATCGGATAAGAATGAGTGAGATAAAATATCCCACAGAAAGATAATCAAAATTATCTATTATGGGACCCTGATGATAATAAAATATGAAACATTTTCTTAATACTAAGTAATCTTTACGTGATCTTCTGAACCCTTAAGATCCACACCTGTAGTAATCCTATAATGCAAAATAAAGCCATTAATTTAAGAATAGAAATTTGTAACTCGTACCTTCTCTCTGCAATCCTTGGGTACAAAATTTAGTACACCTTTAGTGAAGGCCAACTACATTTTAGAAGACATACAAAAAGTGATACGGACCTCAGATTAAAAACAAAAAACTCAACAATGAAAGCACTTCATAAATTTTATCCCAAGAATAAAGATATTCTACAGGGTCTGTAAACAATTCCTTACAGTGTTTAACACCACCTGATCAAAGATAAAAAAGAAAAAAAGAAGAAAAAAAAAAAAAAAACTGGGAGCATCAGAAATGAATCCAAAATTAACAGTGGCATTTTTAACAAAGAGGTAAACAGTACTACTTTCAAATACATCCTGAATATGACTGAGTGGGTAAAATGGATAATGAATGAAAACTAACTCCACTGAAATCTATTCATAATGAAGACTAAACATTACTTTAATAACGACTTTAAGGAATATGAGTAGATACACTTGAAAGATAACATGACAGAATTAACAGTCAACCACTACATAACCTCTAACGAAACCCTGCGTATGTCATTTTTTTTTTCCAATCAGACTTGCTTACCTTAACTACCCAGTATTTCCTGCTCTTTTCGAAGAACCAACAAGTGACATTCAACTTCATCTTTAATTTCTTTAAGCTATCAGTTTAACAGCTGTGAAGTAAGATGTCAAAACCCTCAGTTGTATTAAGATAAATATCTCAACCACAAAACATATTCTTCCTGCAAATAAGACTTTGTAACTCTACCATGCATACCATACCACACAGTATCTTCTAACCATAAAATATTGGTAAATATGAGTAGAGTCCTAACGCACAGATTTTACTTGCAATAGCTACTACCTTAACTAACTGATTCAAAATGTCGACCTAGCAGTCTGTTCCTAATTGTCTGAATACCTAATTCTTCCACTTCCACCCATAAAACACCAGAATCTCTTCCTCTATCGCTCAGCAATTTGAGGCATACCTAATGTTATTCAACAAAAACAAGCACATCAGTGAAGTGGCTAGAGTTGGAACCACATACCTTTTAAAACAGGCAAAACATAAATCTGGACTGGAAAAAGCAAAACATTTAGTCTTTCAATGTTTTTGTTTGCAACTGTGGGTAAACTGAACAGTTGGCACTCTGAAGAGAAGACTGCAACATAAATACCATTCCAAAATTAAGTTCTGCTAGTCATACCTGAAAACAAAATTGCATCACTTAAACTATGCAGCAGAAATATAAATGCAAAGCAAAACATAGGCAATAGAATGCAACATCAACAGAAATATATTTTGGCCATTTCATCAAGACAGCAGGTATCAGCAGCAGCAGACCCTTCATCAGCCCGTCAGGGACACTCAACATAGCAGTAAACCAAACTGCATTTAGTGCTTGTCTGTGTACATTTTTATTAAAAGAAATATAAAATTCTGCCATGCAATTAAAAGGAAAATAAAAATAATAATAAAACTATCTTTTTAAAGAAAATATCACAACCACATATTCCACACAACAAAACAGTTTTTTTAATCTGGACAGAATTACTTAGATGTGTCTAGATGTTAATCCTTTTGTCAGTGATAATTGCGATTCAGCATGATAAACGAACTATGCTTTTATTTCAGTAACAAGAAAAAACGTCAAAAGACATGTACCTGAACGGAATGTGTACAGGAAGAGTTTGTTAACGAATGCATGTTTCACCAATATTTATGACATTAAGAGTAGAGCTTTTAATCAACTTCAATTATGCTTAAAAGAAAAGCAAAACATTCCACATGTTTTTACCAAAATCAACAAGAAGCAGGCAATAAAAATGCATGCTGATAACAGAAATTTGGGAGGGAAAATGATCAGACAAAAATATACAAATCAAATAACCTAGTTCTTAAAATGTTTTCTGCTGAAAGAAATGTGATTTATTAAGAGAAAAAGCCACTTTAAAACATTAGGTGCACAGTTACTGCCACATTCATTAAATAAGTACTGCTTCAAGATCACTAGGTAAAAATTTTACTCACAAATTACAAGTACCAATCTGTATACACAGCAACAGAAGATTGCCCATTTTTAGGTATCAAACATTTGACTATAACCATCATGTACTATTGCATTATTTCAAAATTTGTAGCAATTAACTAAATAAAACTGTTACCACCTGATAATTTCTGTCACAGACTTGCTTTGTAAACAACTTATTTTAAAAACACATCAGTATCAATAGTAGGGAAATTAAACCAGTGGAAAAATAAGTGACCCTTTTTATCCCCCTGAAGAATGAGTTTCTTTAACGGGATGCGTACAGCTTGGATCTCGTCTGACCACTTTTCCTTCTGCTTACGCTGCAAACTCAGCAAGACCATGGTTTAATACAGAAAAGGGTTAGAATTACACAAACCAAGAATGTTCACTTCAGCAGCAGACAGAAGCACAGGAACAGCAGATGAATTCTGAGACAAAAAAGTAGCATTTCATGCTAAATACCCACCAAAATTAAAAGCAGCATCAAAGAAAACAAAATATACATAAGTACACGCTGATGTGTTTTACCATGAAAAGCTGCTGGCTAAATTTCTAAAACATTTTACACCGTTATATCTGTGATCCTAGAAAACAGCAAAGAGCGTGGCATCTCAGTTCAAAAATCAAAGACTTTCATACTGTACATAGCATTTATTCTGATGTACGAAGCCATTAAATCACATTTTTAAATATTCTTTTTACAACGGCATGAGTCCAGAAAAGCAATAGCATGTAGCAAATAGTTGGTACAGCCCTATATACAACTGCTATTGAACACTAAGAATGAACAGTAGCACTCCACATTAATTGTCTGCACACAAGACAAAATATATATATATATATATATATATATATATATATATATATATATATATATATATATATATATATATGCAACTAAAAATCCAAATCCTGCAATACTTCTGGGTTATAACTTTATTAATAATCAGAACTTGCTTGATCAGCACATACTGAACATGGCAATTAAAAACTGACTAAACACAGTTTATCTTTCAACAAGAATCACGTAACTGTAAAATAAGCAATTTATATTTTTTTATAATTGTGCAGAATAGCCCATTGTAAATAAACATTTCTCTCTTAAAACTGAAAAAATATCCTTCAAGTGAACATCTTCAAGATTTTTACATTTTTACTATCTTAAAGGGCAAACTCCATCAACATTGAATTTGCAAAGTCTTTACAGCTTCATAATACAATGGTTATAAACTGCATTGTTTTTAAATGTCCCACAAATTCAATTTCTGCTTTATAAAAACATTGATACTAAAATGAGTATGCAACAGTCTGACATATTTAAGCAGTATCTGAATATAGTACTGACCATACAACAATCTTAGTGCTACAGTACACAAATAAAAAAGATGAGTCTCTATACATTAAGAATTTACACAAACTGGGCTTTGATGAAAGCTTCAAAAAATCTAACAGAAAAAAGTCAGATTTAAATCTAAATACAGATGACCTCTATTTTACAGCAACAGATTGCAGCGGCTTCTACTACAGGGTTCACTTCAGGTGTTTCCTGGAAAATCTGACCCTTTTATGATACTGGGCTACACTTGTGGTAATGAACTAAGTCAATTAAGAACACTAATTCACTCCACATTTGTTTTTTTTTTTTTTTTTTTTGTTTTTTTTTAATCAACATGCATTCAAAACATGCACTGCTCTTAAGGAAAAAAAACTGTAATAAAAAGCAGAATATTTTCATGCAGCAAACACTAAGCTGAACACTTAACCAGTTTTTTCACAAGCCCAGACAACATAATAAAAACAAAACAAAAAAAAAAAAAACGCTTGCAGCTTAAACAATACACAGGTCTAGCCTGAAGAACTAGGTTAAGAATATATAACATTATTAAACAAGCTAACATCTGTTCCCCATATTATCATCTGAAACCTACCCTAGAACAAGTTTGACTTTCCTTGAACCTATGGGCCTGTCATTTAAATCTACAACTGCTGCTGTAGCTTCATCTCTGGATTCAAAAGCAACCATTGCCTCACCTGTGGGCAAGCCCTTCTCACTAAATTTCAAACAAACTGAACCTGGGATCAACTGATAACCATAGAAAAAATCCATAATCTCATCAACAGTTACAGTGAATGGCATATTCTGTACTTTTACAACAGCTGGTGCTGTTTTACCAGGACCAGCTGTAAAGCCAGGGGGCCCAGTTAAGGTACTAGGAGCAGGTCCAAAACCAGGGGGTGCACTCAACTGACTAGGGCCACTTCCAGGAGCAGGGGGACCACTTCCAAAACTTGGAGGGGCACTTCCAAAGCCAGGAGGAGCACTAAGTTTTCCAGGGCCATTTCCAAAACTAGGAGGGGCAGATAAATTCCCTGGAGCAGCTCCATAACTTGAAGGCCCACTTAAACTACTTGAACTGCTTCCATAACTTGGAGGTTCTCCTGCAGGACCAGGTAAACCACTACTTCCATTAGGTGCTGCTCCAGAATGGCCCTCACTAAAACTAGTGCCTAATCCTGGAGGTGGTAGTGGTGGGCCAAACATATTACTAGAACTACTAAAGGCTTTTGCAGATGTAAATGGATGACTATTTTGATTTTCACTAGAAGTGTTACTAGTCTGAGAATACTCATCCTCTCTACTATAATTCTGCCCTGAGGATGAACTGGAACTCACAAGTAGTGGATATTTTACACCCCTTCTTCCAATATGGAGTGGAGGATTTCTTTCTAATGCTTTCATATCTTCTACTGTACAGAGGTTCAAAAAAGCATCTCTGCCATTTAATTTTTTACGATGAAGCTGTTCTGCTTTAAGGGCTTCTTCTTCAGATTTGAACTTTACAACTGCCTGTCCTAATCCATGACCATTATTATCAACTAGAACACGCAAACTGTTTTCTTCTACTCCTATCCCCTCTAAAAACTGAAGAATTTGCTTACTTGTGACATTGTATGGAAGATTTGATATATGCGCACATATCCTGGGCTGGGCCTTTTCTCCCTCAAATTTTACATTAGGATTCTGATCACTGTACCCCTGACTGTGTAATCTACTGCGGATAGCCCCAATCTTTTCTAACATACCTCTTTTACTTATTGGGTGAACCTGAACAAAACGATTACCCAGGTGCTGCCTGTTTCGACAAAGAGCCGCTTTGTAGTCAATCTCAGTCTTAAACTCTACAAAGCCTTCACCGGATGCTCTTCCATCTGGTCCTTGCACTATGTAGATGGTGTCTTCTACTATATCAAGTTTTTTAAAAAACTCCCTAACTTGGTCTTTTCCAGTTTCATAAGGAAGACCTCTTAAATAAACACAAAAGTCCTGTTCATGAGGAGAGCGTGACCTAGACCTTCTACGACCACCAGGAGACCCTGATCTTGACTGCGAATGCAAACGACTTTGTGCAGAGTAACCAATGCTTTGCTTGAAACTCAAAGGTGCCCCAGAAGCTATCCACTGTCCTTCTGTAGCAGGACTTACATCAATAAAACGTCCACCCATTGGCTGTCTAGGACGTGTCAAAGCTTCAAAAGTATCTTGTGGTGAGAAGAATTTCACAAACACAATTCCACTACTTCGCCCAAGGTGATCCCTCAACATATACACAGATTCTACCTGAAGCCCACTATAGTAGTCTCTCACATCTGCTTCTGTAGCAGAAAAAGGTACTCCATGGAGTCGAATATACAAATCATCTGGGTTTATAGGATGTGGTTTTAATGTACTCTGAGAACTCAGTGGATTTACAGGGTTTGCAGGATTCATAGGACCCATAAACAAAGGATTCATACTGTTGTTTAAGTTCATAACAGGCCGTGAACTACTCATTCCACCTGGTACTGGTCCAACAGGTGGGGTATTCATAGGAGGCATCCCTGCCATTGGTGGCAATGACGTCAGTGGTGGCACTGGCGGGACTGGAGGCATAGTAGGCACAGGAGGAGGAACTGAAATTGGAGGAAGAGAAGGCAATGGTGGCAAAGATGACATTGATGGCAGTGGAGGAACTGGTGGCGGAGGTAAGGAATTCATCTGTGCAACTGCACTGCTCTGAATGGTAGTGCTAAAGCTTGGAGTGACAAATGTAGTGCCAACACTGGGAGGAACACTTCCCATAGTAGATGTAGAAAATGAAGGTAGGTTTTTGTTGCTTTCATGGGCAGTGGAAGGTGTAGATGTGACACTAGGGGCAGAACTGCTAAAACTAGGCATTGTAGTGGGCATTGAAGCAGGCACTGAAGTAGACATACCACTGCTCAGGGTGCTGGGCATTCCACTAGGCAACATACCACTGGGCATGCTGCTAGACAACCCACTGGGCATGCCGGCAGTCATGCCGCTGGGCATGCCACCAGACATACCACTTGGCATGCCACCAGACATACCACTTGGCATGCCACCAGACATACCACTTGGCATGCCACCAGACATACCACTTGGCATGCCACCAGACATACCACTTGGCATGCCACCAGACATACCACTTGGCATGCCACCAGACATACCACTTGGCATGCCACCAGACATACCACTTGGCATGCCACCAGACATACCACTTGGCATGCCACCAGACATACCACTTGGCATACCACTTGGCATGCCACCAGACATGCAACTTGGCATGCCACCAGACATTCCACTGGGCATTCCACTGGGCATGCCAGACATTCCACTGGGTGTACCACTAGAAACGCCACTGGGCAGTGCACCTGGCATACTACTGGGCATTGTACCAGGCAAGCCACTAGGCAGTGAGCCAGACAAGCCACTAGGCAGTGAGCCAGGTACACCAGTGGTTAGAGCACCAGGCACACTACTAGGCAAAGATCCAGGCATACCGCTAGGTAAAGAGCCAGGCATACTAGATAAAGAACCAGGCATACCACTGGGAAGGGCCCCTGGCATTCCACTGGGAAGGGTCCCTGGCATTCCACTAGGAAGGGTCCCTGGCATACCGCTTGGCAGCACACTAGGCATACAACTTGGCAATGCACTAGGCATACCACTCGGCAGTGCACTAGATGCAGTACTAGGCATCGCACTGGGTATAGCACTGGGCATGGCATTGGGTACTGCACTGGGTACAGAGCTAGATAAAGCACTTGGCACAGCACTAGGCAGTGCGCTAGGCAAAGAACTGGGTATGGAGCTAGGCATAGAGCTAGAAAGAGAACTGGGAAGGGCAGTGGGCATTGCACTAGACAAAGTCGATGGTAATGTAGTTGGCAAAGTACCTCTTCCACTTAATCCAGAATTAGGAGCAGCCCCAGCTCTGCCAGAATTTGCTGGTGACATGTCTAAATTAGCAGTTTCAAAGCGTCTGCGGCTGAGCTCTATCATGTTTTGCATTTCAGTTTTGCTACTCAGCAGAAGTGTAACTTTGGACCCTTTTATGGTACCACCTGTACGCATCATACCAAGCCTTGCATCTTCATCGGTGGCAAAAACGATGAAAGCCTCACCATGTTCACCCCCTACAATATGTACGCCCCCATCAGGAATTGTCAATCCAGAGAAGAAGTGGCGAATGTCCATAGTCCCTGCCACAATTGGCAGACCTTGCAAACGGATGACAACAGCCATGCTGAGCTGAATCAACAACACACACCTGCAGATGAAAAAAGGCAATGGCTACATCAGACTATTGTTTTGTGACCATTTAATCCAAGCTACTGACAACACCCATATTTAAACAGTTTTAAAACAGTAATAACATCTATTAAAGCTAAACCACATTAATAAACGTCAACTTAAGTTAATTTAATTAAGTAGAACACATTTAAAACTTTTCAAAGAATCACGTTGGACATATACAATTAGGTCAAGTCATCTGCTTCTGAAAACATAAGACATTAAGTATGTTAAGTATAAGTATGTGAAAGCAAATTTCTAGCATGCAACCTTTTTAACACGTTAACAATGTTTGAAGACTAAACTGGAAAGTCAGCAGTAGGAGGACAGTTTAGGATGGATGTTTGTCTTCCCCATGTTGCTTGCCTCAAAAGAAGCATGTAAACTTTCAACTCTACCTCCCTGATATGATCAGAGGTCCAACCTCTCTCATCACTGCTAAAGGACTCCCTGCTGGCAAGAGGAAAGAAGCTGCCTCCTTCCTGACTTCTGCCTAACTACTGGCTAAGTGGCAGTAAGCAAAACAAATACAGAAAGGGACAAAAAGATGAAAATAGTAAATATCAAAAATACTGTCAGTATAATGGTCTGCCAGCATTGCAGTGTGTTTTAAAAACTTCAAATGCGGAGAAGGGACAAAAATGACGTGAAAGGGGAATAAACTATGGATGACAGCACTGGTGGCCTGCCGACAAGCAAATATGCCAGGGTACTCTAGAGAATGTGACTAATCCAGTTTGCTGTCAATGAATAGAGGGTGTCAAAGATTTTCAGCAGAAAATGAACCATCATTACGCAAAGAAAAAAATGTCACTGCCAAAGTAGTAGCTAGTTTCAATTTGAGAATTAGTTTATTAACTGTACCAACACCAATTACTATAACAACAACACGTCACAGAGGTCTTGAGATTTAAATTATCCACTTGTACTTGGACCCACTTTACATCTTGAACACTAACATATCTTCACAGATGGCTATCAAACTGTTTATCTATTTCTTCAAACACTGAACTTTTATCAAAACTTAGTAAGTGGCATGCATGTCTAATCAAGCTAAGTGCCTACAAAACATTTTGAGTTTATACGCACTGAGGAGGCTTACAGTCCAGGAGACCATTGACTAGATTAGCCCAAGTTACCAGATGCCCTGCAAGCAATGTCTGGATTAAGTGACTTGTTCAAAGTCACACGGTAGTCCAAATGACAGCTGAGGATACCCAACGATGTACCTCAGGAACTAAAGCACATCTGCCAATTGCCAGACGTTTTTTTTAAAAAAAGATTTCATCAGCAAAATCAAACTTTTCATAACTAAGTTTACACAAATTAAAGCAGCATTTCCTCATTCAGAGGTCACCACCAACACATGCTGTCTGTAGCTACTACAGTGCTACACTCTAACCTCTTAACTCACAATGCTCTGTCACCATCATTAAAACTGGGAAATCTTAACAGTTTTATACAATGTTCATAGGAAAGGTGCATGTAACATCATAATAAGTATCACTTTTGTAAAAACAGAAAAAAAAATATATACCACTTTGTTTTTGTCATCTCTGCAGTCACCTACCCTCTCATTCTCAACACTCAACATTTCTGATGATTACTAGTATCAACTGCCTAACAACTCTGTTGATTTTCTAGATTGCGAATTCAACACGGACTACAAAGCAACAGACTTCCTAGTGACAAGGATATCTGGCCTACCCAGTCAGTCGCTTCCTACCTTGCAGATATATAGTTAGTTCTTTGTTAAACTACCCCCTCTCCCCCACTTCGTGTCCAGCTAAAAATGTATTGAATAGACATAAAAGTTATAAGTTCCACCATGTTTCTGATGCATATACATGTCATCTACTGCCAAGCAGTAGTTCAGGGACTAGAAAAATATACACCAGCACACACAAGGAAAAGAAATAAGAATATGGGAACAAAGCAGTAGAGTAATGATACTCATGTCCTCCTCCCGACTTCACTAGCACCATGCAATATGCTCACTTAGCACAATGCTTTTGTTACATCTATACACAATTTACAATGCATCAGAAAATTTCTACAAACACCCATAAAACTTGAAAACAGGACATAATCATCATCAACTTTATGTACAATGCCAATTAAACACAACAGCTAAGACAATGAGTCCCAAGCAAGTTACTACTACAATTCTAAATGCCACACAGGTCTGACCCAAGTAGATTACCCAGAATAGTCTCTGGAATAATGAACTTAGGAATTTACCTTAACAGATGTTCATATATCATTGTTGCAGTAAAGGTGACAAATGGGGGGTGTATCCAAGCTCAGGATGCCATACAACCCGGCCAGTCTACAAAAGCTTAGATGCCATCCTCAATCTGCATATCTAACCTACGAAAGTACGCACAAGAGTGCATGCTGGTACTTAAGGGGTGTACAGCTGTGAAGACCATCAGAGCTTTCTTACCCAAGATAAAAAAAACTTACCAAGGCGAATACTCTCAGAAAAAGGATTCAGATACACAGGAATAAACAGGAAAACAGAGAAAATAAGGGTCCACTTCGGACAAAGAAAATGACAAAAAGGAATAAACTAGGGGGAGGAATGGACAGTTCTTGCCCATTTTTGGGGGGAGGGAGGCAACCAAGACAAAACTTCCTTTCTTAAAAGTCTGGTTCCATGAAAGGAGACTGAGTTGCCTATGAACATCCTAGGTATGTAACAAACTATTTTGTTGGAATGGTTAGGGAAGAATAATGGTAGATCTACTGGCTGATTTAAATTAGTTAAACTAATTTTGGGACAAAGGATGAGATCATTCTCAAGGTAATACTATCTTTATGAAACACCAAATAAGGAAGAACAAATGACAGGTAATATAGTTCAGGAAATCCGGCCAGCTGAAGACACTGTATCCAGAAACAGGTGTTTCTAGTAAAAAAAACTTAAGTCTGTAGAAGTTGGCGCAAAGGGAAGTTTTGTCAGAGCCTCTAGAACAAAACTCAGGTTCCATGATGGAATGGCGGGGTTTTAATGGCAGACACAAGACAAACCTCCAAGGAGGGTCTTACAAAGGGTGTGTAAAGCCACTGAATAGTTTTGGAAACCTGACTGGAAATTACACATTGGACACAAACTGTATTTTAGTAGTACTGCAATTAGATCATACCATGCAAAAGGCTGAACTTATAAGACTTCTGGAAAAAGCAGCAGAGAATGGGGTCCAAGTCTTATTCCATGGCCCACACAAGAGAAATGTTTCCATTTCCTCTTCAAGTTTATGGGTTCATAGATTTTAAGATCTGTACTACCTTTTGAGACAATGAAGGATCCTTCGGCCATTATGGGAATTATAGAAACCAAATGATTAATCTGAGGTTCTGAAGGTCAGGGTGAGGCTGACCAGACGGGTAAGATAATACATCTGGATATGTATCTAGAAGCCATGGAGGCTTTTTGAGATGAGGCCTAAGAAAGGAAACAAGAAAAAACTGGGCCAGAGTGGGGTAATGAGAATTACTGTTGATTCAATGTTGAGGTTTTCTGAAGGAATTTCAAAATAGAGACAATCTGAAGAAAAGCATGGAGAAGGCCTTAAGGCCGCCAACAGGCTTACAGCATTGTGTGGTGACCTTCAGGGTAAAGTAGTTGCTTTATTTGGTGTTGGAAGGAAAAGCAAAAAGATTACAGCAAGGTGACCCCAGGGATTGGATATCTGCTGAGTCACTGATGGATTGCGGGACCACTTGGGAGGCCTAAGGAAAGACCTAGTGAACCCATCTGACAGAGTTAACTTTATATAGAATACAAGCTACCACTAAAAAGCAATGTAAATGTAATGGCCATTACCAAACTTTCATGGCTTCTCTGAAAAGGAGGAAGGAACTTGGTTTCACTCCATTTGTGATGCACTATAGGACAGACTTTTTGTCCAACTGAAATCACCATCACTCCATGAGAGGAGGTTCTGAAACGACTGCAACACTTAAGACAACACCCTACATTACCTGGGAGGATCTAGAAGGGAAATTTAACATAAGAGGGTAGATTCCTGGAGAAATTTATGAATATATTTGGTACAAAAGACATGAACTCAGTAGTAGGAACTCTGAGACAGTTTACATACTCCCCAATGTACAATAACTGGGCTAAACTAGACAAATTATATTACACAGGAACATGTGTTTTTAACTGAGAACTCTTGACATACATACAATAACTATTTCAGATCGTGTACTAATAATTACTAGGACAAACATGCAGGGCAATGAAAACAAGAAAGAGATTAGCAAAAAGAATTATAGCCAGTGAGTGGGATAAAATGAAAGTGGAGTTGAAAAACAAGAGTACAAATAAAAGACAGAGATCTGGTTCAGAAGTAATAAGAATTATTTAGAGCTCTTACTACCATCGGAGCTGTCAGACTAAAAAAATTCCCTATGGAGTACTCTGTCAGGAATACTCAGTGACCAAAGGAATGCAACTAAGGATTTCTTTTTTTTTGGGGGGGGGGGGGGGGGTACACAGGTTCCAAATTGCCTAGACATAGAATCTTGCCAATTTTAATTCTGGTAGCTGCCAAAAAAAAAAAATTTAATAGAAAATGGAAAGCAAAATCTAAACTATACTTATATAAGTGAATATCATAACATACGTAAAAACAGGAAGTAGGATCTTTAGACAAGGGTAAGAGTAAATAACAGAAAAAAATGGAAATTGTGGGAACAATACATGCAGAAAAATGTTTTGGAGGAGGAACAAGGTTTAAGAGAAGGCAGGAATTGAACAACTGATGTAATGTTCCTTAGATTATATGACAGACAAAATACGGGATGTATAATGTTTGTAAATGTAAACATGTTAATATGGTTTGATTACTTTTAAATAAATATAAGTTTGCGTATGTCACAAGTGATAATTCAAAAAAGGTGTTTAAAAATAATAAAATAAGGCAGAAGCCTACATCTCCAAAATGTTGATGTGTAGACTTGGCCTCTGGGCGTCTCCAACATCCTTGGAACATCCACCCCTTGAAATGCTCCCACCACATTCCAAAAAGGTGGTCTCCACGGTTACGTTCACCAGTGGATAGGCTAGTACAAATGGTTAAACCACAAGACTGATTGGGGATGTCAAGCACCACCCCAGCTGGCGTTGGCAAGTCGGAGGTATGCAAAATGGTGCTGACTGGTCCAACAACTGGGACCAGGGAGTGGCGAGCACCCACTGTAAAATTCTAATATGGAGCTGTGCATGGATGACCAAGACTACAGAAAACAGCGAGAAGACCAAAAACACTAAGAACCAATGATGTTGCTGGACAGATATTTTGTAGGAATGCCTACAATGCAGAAAAGAAGGCTTGGCTTTTGTCTGATTGAAGACTTACTTCACTTCCAGAAGGCAATGGCAACTGCTAAATGTAACCTTTTGATTAGTCCATACCCAAGGACAGGCAGAAATGTAAAAATTAATCTTTGGCTGACTGAAGAGACTCTGGTTGTTACAGCTAGAAGTCAATAGTTTGAACAGGAGAATACATGGATCGCTTTGATTCACAGACAGAATGAAACCACTGTCATATCTGGTGAACACCATTAGGGATGTGACATGACTGAAGGCAAAGACACTAAATTGGAAGTGATTGACTCCTACCCAAACGCACAGAAATCTTCTAGCCCCATTTGCAATCTTTATGGGGATGTATGCTACAGAAACCTAGGACTGGCCTGTGGACATTGCCCTCTTTTGGTACTAAACAATATACGGAATAATTTCCTCACTCTCTAGTCTGGTAGGTGGATAGCTCTCTTTTGCAGGAGAATGGAGATATCTCTTGTAGCAGCTTTTAGCTGACAGGGTGAGATACCTGGAAGTGGCTGCTCTTGAGAAGGCAAACAGAAAATGATACAGTACAGCCTCCAGATATAATCTGTCACCCACTTGTCTTATGTGACAGTTACCCATGCAACAGAGTGCAGAAAAAATCCTCCACAATGCCTCGAGAGGTGGACAGCTTAGCAAACCTTCAGGGATTCTGGGTAGGTCTGCTGGAAAAGGGACCCTGAATTCCTTGTTTTGCGGTCCCCGTGACCTTGTGGTCTAGTCAATGAAGGGGCCACCTGTGCCATGCCCACTTCTGTCGGAGGTGTAATCAAAGGGATGATGCTGGCATTTTTAAGTCTTTCTTTTACCAGAGGTTAAACTACCATAAAACTATCAAAGGGGCCATTTGTGAAAGGTATTTTAAAGTTGACCAAAGAATCACAAAGGTGAAACTAAGCATGATGACCACGGGTGATTTCTTTATCTGCTGCTCTGACCACTCAGTCTCCTGAATTATGCAACAGGAGCATATAGAAAACATTGATGTTCAAAACACACAGTGGTCTCTAGTTGATTTATTGACTCTGGTATGGGTAACTTGTGCAAAGTATTCATGGTTTGCGTTTATGGTGTATCTTAGGCATGTTAGAAGCCTTTTTACAAATGCCAGATGTTGTAGAAGAGTGTTCTTGACCTCTGCCTGTATTAGACAATCGTCCAGTTAAGGATAAATTTGAATGTTTCTTTGTCTGCAAAATGCAATCACTGGTGCCAGGCACTTTGTGAAGACCCTGGGCGCAGTAGATAAGCCAAAGGGCAGTGCAGAGAACTGGTAATGAAAATAGCCTGCTTTGAAGCGGAGGTATCTTCTGCAAGATTCCCTGATTAGGATTATGCAGGTAAGCCCCTTTTAAGTCTAGAGTTACCAACCAGGCATTCTTGCCTAGCATAGGCAGTAGCTGTTGTAGAATCAGCATCTTGAATTTTGGAATATCCAGGAAAGTATTTAGAATGGATAAGTCCAGAATTGGGCACCATGATTTGTCTTTTCTGGGTACCAGGAAAGGTCTTGAATAAAAACCTTGTCATTTTTCCTTTTCTGGTACTGGTTGAATAGCCCCCATATCCATGAGGGACATGACTTGTTTCTGAGCCTTTGCCCACTGATTTGAAGGCAGATCTGGCCATCCGTTTGGAGTTGGCAATGTGTGAAAATGAAATCTGTACCCCTGGGATACTATATTTAAGACCCACTTGCCAATTTTGAGTATGAAGTGCTAGTTTTCCCCCCAAAGGGGCTGCCAAAAAATAAGTGCTTGGAAATGGCAGTGGAAAGTCATTGAGACTGTTTAACGTAGGGTGGTGCTTTGCTACTTCCTGACTTGGAGGTGGAGGCACCCTATTGTTTTGTCCTGTAAGATCCTTGTGACTGAAACCAGGAGCCCTTGGAGTGTCTGGTTTCACCTGTGCAGCTCTGTTGGGTACTGGAAAGGACCTGTTGTTAGTAGGCCAGTGCCTACTGAACCTGGGTGGCTGCAATTGCAAGAAATCTTTTACAGTTTGCATAGATTTAGCTTTGTCTTCCATCTTTTTCAAAACTTCTTCTGCCTTATTACCAAAAAGACTGTCCTGCTGTAAAGGAGCATCCAGCAATTTAGCTTTAACATGATCAGGCAGATTTTGCTCCTTGAGCCATGCATGCCTTCTCATCACAGATCCAGTTACGGCGGCCCTGCAAGAGGCCTCCAAGGAATCAAAACCACATTGCAAAGTATGCTTTCCAACTTGTTCAGCTGAATGCAATAAATCCTGTAACTCTATTTTCCACACAATCGGAAATCAAAATCATTTTCTATTTCAATAAGCCCATGACATGCTGTTGACGTTTAAGCATATGAAATTGACAGTTTAAAGCCCTGACTGCCAGGGTTGCATACATATAAACCTTCTCACCCAATCTATCCAGCGCTCTGGAATCTCTAACAGAAGGGGTAGGATTTTTAGCTGTAGAAGCCTCAACACCCTTGGGACCCTGAGACATTGTTTCAGAGTCAGCAGTAGGATTTTTGAAAAGAAACTTGTGGGAGTCGGGAACCATGTAATATCTGTCTGGCTTACTAGGAGCCGGAGGCAGGGAATCAGGAGCCATGCTGGATACTGAGAAAACATCATCAACAATGTCTAAAACAGGAGGAATACCCAAAGGCTTATGCTGAGGAAGAAGAAAATCTCTACGCCTCTTTTTGGATTCTGAAAAATCTTGACTCTCCCAATGAAAATGTTCCCTTAAGGTATGCAAAGTCACTCCAAATGAAAAATCCTCAGGAGAAGCAGAAGGGATGGATTCTTCTGCATCAGAGTACTCATAAGGGGGAATAGAAAATTCCTGATCAGAAGAGTAATCAGGAGAAATGGAAACCTGATCTGAAGATTAATAATCAGTGCCTTGCCTAGGCCTCTTAGCAGGAGGGGGTTGGGAACCCCTGATCAAGGTAATTAAATACTCAGCCATTTTGATCATTTGTTTAAGCATAGGGGCCTGAACACTTCGCTCATGCATCGTTTTTTTAGACATAGAAGTTGGTTTTGGTCTTGTCTTTGATGATGGCGTTGGTTTAATATACAAATCCTTAGGCCTGAAAACACCATCAGAAGCCGGTGCCTGCTCAGCGGCTCTGGACAATCCAAAGGAGAGACATCCACGAGTTCAATACTTGAAGAAACTCGCGGCATACTCAGAATGTGTCTCAGTAGAGGCCTGCGACTCAAAAGTAGTGGGCATCAAGGGCTGCGAAAGTGCCTCAATGAGTACCGGCGACTAGCTTAGGAGAAGCTTCGTGGGTTTTGGACCTCGACGGTCTGTCTCTTTTTCTTTGCGTTTTTTGTGAATTCCGGTAGTCAGATTGCTAACCGATGACATTTCAGGATAGTTAAATCTTGAACCAAAGTATTTAGAGCCAAAAATAAACCGACGCTTAATAGTGCGTTGGTTAAATTTAGCACAAAACTGACAGCAAATCACTTTGTGGTCAGAGCCTAGGCAAGGAATACAGTACAAATGAAAATCCTTAAGAGGTATTTGCTTCCCACAAGTAATACAATTAACAACTTTTACTGACATCGGTAAGGAGCAAGAAAAATTTTCCCCAACGGGGTACTTAGCTTTTGTTTGAAGACTTTGGGGCTGAAACTCGAAAAGAAAATTTCAGGAGTCTGCCAACCGGCACTTGCAAACTGCTTCTGCTTCGGGCACCGCGCGGCAAGAAAGACTGATTAAAATGGTGTTGGCTGCATGTTTTATACCCCTGACGTCATGGAAGAGGAGACAGCAACCGACGCAGGACCCAAGACATTGTTATTCAGGCCGACTGAGGTCAACCTGTCAGCAGATTACCCAAATGTAATGAATGCAACAGTGAAACATGAAGAAAGTACAGTTTTGTACCTACCATAAATGTAGATGTTCGAGTGCTAATACAGCTGTAGTAATCACAGATGGGTTCTCTGCCGTCAGGCGGGTCCTCGGTCGGCCGAATTCCAAAGTCTAGGTCCGGCGTCGGTTGCTGTCACCTTCTTTCCCGACGTCAGTGCGACAGGAGTATATAAAAGACACAGCCGACGCCATTTTCTTCAGTCTTTCTTGCCCCAGATGTCAGGTGCCCCCAGAAGGAAGGCAATACATAAATTATATATATAATCATGCAATGCAATATATTCAAAAATCAGTAGTTGCAAGCAAATACACCATAGAAGGATAACCCAATCAGGTTGTATGAGGAGGTGTTAGCCACTAGGCCTTTACCAAGAGGGGAGGGAAACCTGTACTGCAGCTGTACTAGCACTCGAACATCTACATTTATGGTAGGTACAAAACTGTACTATGTTCATCATGCATACAGCTGCAGTAATCACAGATGGGTAGAATCCCAAAGCTACGCACAGGGTGGTAGGCACTAGGTGGAACTGGGAAGAGCCAGAATGCCCTGCAACACAGCAGTGGCAAAGCCTGCTCTAGTTTTGGAGTATAAAGGCAGGTGGTAGTGTTTTGTGAAGGTATGCACAGAACTCCAAGTGGCTGCCTCCAAAATATCTTTGGTAGGGACTCCTCTGAGGAAGGCTGTAGAGGTAGCTGTGGCCCTTGTGGAGTGGGATCTGATGCCTGTAGGAACAGATTTGCCATGAAAGGAGTAACAAAACCGTATGCAGTGGCCTATCCATTTTGAAATTGTCTGTTTGGAAATTGGCTTCCCTTGAGCTCCTACAGCATAGGACACAAAGAGTTGTTCTGATTTCCTGAAAGGTTTTGTTCTGTCCAAATAGTAACGCAGCTGTCTATGGATGTCTAAGGAATGTAGCAGCCTTTCCCCTTTGTTTTGAGGATTGGGTAAAAGGTAGGTAAGTGTATGGCCTGATTTAAAGCTACCCTGGATACTACCTTAGGCATAAATGATGGGTTGGTTCGTAGGGAAACCCTGTCCTGATGGAAGATGAGAAAGGGCTGCACAGCCATGAGGGCTTGTAGTTCCGAAACCCTACGAGCTGAGGTAATGGCCAGAAGGAAAGCTGTTTTCCAGGACAAATATTGCAAATCTGTTGAGGCAGCTGGTTCAAAGGGGGGCAATGTTAACTTTTTCTAGTATGTAATTAAGATCCCAGGCTGATATTGGTTGTTTCCTTGGAGGTCTTATATTCTTAGCTCCTCTGAGGAACTGTCTTAAGAGTGGGTGAGAGAATAAGGGTGGATCAGTGTTGTATTCTGCAGAAATGGCTGAGGCATGAATTTTGATGGAGGAAAATGAAAGTCCACTGTTCAACAGCTCAGCTAGATACTGTAATGTCTGAGGCAAATTCAATTTTCTGGGATCCTGGCCTTTTTTCTCATTCCAAGCGCAAAACCATTTCCATTTTGCGGAGTAAGCCTTTCTAGTAGATGGCCTTCTGGCCTCCAAAATGACATCCTGTACCTCTCTGGAGAGTAGGGTCTGTTGTGGTGTTAAGGAATTTTCCATGCAGCCAGATTGAGTGTTTTCAGCTGACTGTGAAGAGTTTTGTAGCTGTGCTGAGTCAGTAGAAGAGGCATTAGAGGTAGGGTCCAGGGAGGAGTATGTGTTAGGCTCCTCAGGAGTGGGTACCAGTGTTGTCTTGGCCAATCTGGAGCAATCAGTATCATCTTCGGTCTGTCTGCTCTTGCTTTCAAGAGCACCTTGGGCAGAAGAGGCAAAGGTGGGACGGCATAAACTGTCCGTGCTGCCCAACTGAAAGAAAGGGCGTCCACTCTCCAGGCCTTTGGATGGAAGGTCCATGAGCAGAACTTTGTCAATTGATTCCTGTGGGAGGCAGAGAGATCTATGTCTGGCCTTCACCACGCTTGGATTATCTTTGTAAACACTTGAGGATGCAACTTCCATTCGTGTGGGTCTGTCATATTTCTGCTTAGATTGTCTGCCAGCGTGTTTTCCAATCCTGGCAGGTACTGTGCTTGAAGTTAGATTTGCCATTCCAGAGCCAAGTTCCAAAGTGACATGGCTAGCCTGCACAGGGGGTATGAATGTGTTCCTCCTTGTTTGTTTATGTACCACATTACTGTGGTGTTGTCTGTTCTTATCAATAATTGCCCTGGATGCAGGAGGTCCTTGAAAGCTGTAAATGCATTTATCACTGCTAGCATTTCCTTTTGGATTGATGTGAAGGTGCTTTTCATTCTTGGACCATTTGCCCTGAATGCACCTGTCTGTCATGTGTGCCCCCCAGGCATAGTCTGAAGCGTCTGTTGTGATGACTTGATTTGCTTGAGGCTTGCAGAATGGTAGACCTGTGTTTGTTTGGCATGCTTGGGCCCACCATAGAAATTCCTGTTGCAAACATGGGATTATTGGTATTATTGTTTCCAAACTGTGGCTGTGTTGAGACCATAGGTTTTTTAGGTACCATTGAAGTTTCCTCATATGCAACTTTGCACATGGGATTAGAAGAATGCAAGATGCCATGAAGCCCAGAGCCTGCAGGATTTTCCTTGCAGTTAGCCTGGTACAATTTGCTAGTATTTTGAAGTACTGAGTTAGTTGCCCCTGTTTTTCTGGCGTAAGATAGGCCATCTGGGTGTTTGTGTCCAAGTTGGCACCCAGGAAAGTTATTTTCTGAGATGGTGTTAGCCTGGATTTCTCTTTGTTGACTGTGTATCCCAGAGAATTCAATAACCATGTTACATAAGCCAGATGTTCCAGAAGTATGTGTTTGCTGTCCGCTTGGATCAGGCAGTCGTCCAAATAAGGATAAATTTGCATCCCTTGAAGTCTGCAGTAGGCAATTACTGATGCCAGGCATTTCGTGAATACTCTGGGCGCAGTAGATAAGCCAAAGGGCAATGCAGAGAATTGATAGTGGATTGAACATGCAAGAAATCTGAGGTATCTTCTGCAGCTTTGTCTGACTGGGACATGCAGGTATGCCTCCTTGAGGTCCAATGTTACCAGCCAAAACTCCTTGCCCAGCATGGGAAGAAGCTGCTGTAGGGTGAGCATCTTGAATTTTGGTACGAGTAGAAATGTGTTTAGGATGGATAAGTCCAAAATGGGTCTCCAGTCGGTTCCTTTCCTTGATACCAGGAATAGTCTGGAATAAAAACCTTGACCTTGTTCGTGAGTAAGTACCTCTTGAATAGCTTTCATGTCCATGAGCTTTGAAATTTGTATTTGAGCCTCTGACCTTTGATTGTGTGGCAGGTTCAGCATGCCTCTCATTTTTGGAAGTGTGTGAAAATGAAATCTGTAGCCTCTGTTTATGATGTCCAGGATCCATTTGTCTATTGTGATAATATGCCAATGTCTTGTAAATAATGCCAGCTTTCCTCCCAAGGGTGCTGCCAGCTGAGACTTGCTTGGCATGAAAAGGGGAAAGTCATTGGTTTTGTTTCCTGTATTGTTGTGCAGTCTTCGCCACCTCTTGGTGCTGGAGTTTGCCATTGTCTGCCTTTATATGATCCTTGAGATTGTCCTCTGCCCCTTGTGCGCCTGTATCTACCTCTTTGGGGTTTGTCCGTGGCTGGAAAGGACCAGTTTTTTGAAGACCAATTTCTGCTAAAACGTGGTGGTTGAACCTGTAGAAAGGCTTTGACAGTTTGCATAGATTTAGCTTTTTCTTCCATTTTCCGTAGTATCTCCTCAGCATTAGTACCAAATAATACATCCTTTTGTAAAGGAGCATCTAGTAGTTTAGCTTTAACATGATCAGGCAAGGTTTGTTCCCTAAGCCAGGCATGTCTACGAATGACTGATCCTGTAACAGCAGCTCTACTTGAGGCCTCTAGAGCATCATAGCCACATTGTAAGGTGTGTTTACCCACTTGTTCGCACTATGCATCATATCCTGCAACTCCTTCAAATCTGGTTGTTCAGGTTGTGACATTTTATTCCTTAATTGTGATAACAGAAACTGCTGATATTTAAGCATATGGAACTGACAATTTAAGGCCCTCATGGCTAGGGTGGCCGAGGTATATACCTTTTTTCCCCACCTTTCTAAGGATCTAGACTCTCTTTCGGAAGGTAGTGGATTCTTAGCAGTAGAGGCCTTCATTCCCTTGGGGCCTTGAGAAATGGTTTCAGGGTCAGCATTATGGCTTTTGTAAAGAAATTGGTGAGAGTTAGGAACTCTGTAGTACCTATCAGGCTTGACTGGGGCAAGAGGCAGGGAATCCGGATTAAGGCAAGCCTCCGAGTAAACATCAAGTATGTCCAAGACAGGAGGTATCGCCAGAGGTCTGTGCTGAGGTAACAAAAGGAATTCCCCAAGTCTTTTCTTGGAATCAGAAAAGTCTTGGCCTTCCCAATGGAAGTGTTCCCTCAAGGTATGCAAGGTTTCCCCAAAAGAAAAATCCTCTGGGGGAGATACAGAAGGAATGGACTGCTCTGCATCAGAATCTTCAAAAGGGGAGTACGAGTGTTCCTCATCAGAATGTTCTGAAATAATGGAGCCCTGGTCAGAAGAGGGAGAATCTTAATCCACTCTGGGTCTCTTGTCCGGAGGGGGTTGGGATCCCCTGATAAGAGTAATCAAATCCTCAGCCATTTTTAGCATCTGCTTTTTAGGCATGGGGCCTGGAGATGGGCCCTGTGCAACAGGCCTCTTGGGATGCATGGCTGATTTGGACTTAGTAAATGCCTTTATGGAAAAGGAAGATGAGGGTCTAAAGATACCATGGGTGGAAGTGGACCTGTCCACATTAGGAGGCTCAACACTCACAGTGGCTTCGGTAACTGTAGTCTGGGTATGGGCCAAGGCACCTGCGGTCTCAGTTACATAAGACACCGCCAGAGCAGTGTCGTCGGTAGTCAGGGGCTGTGTAGGCGCCTCGCTGAGAACCGGACCACGTGTAGCCGGTTTTGGCGTGGTGTCGGTGGAGACCGCGGACCTCGCGTGTCGGTCTTTCTCCTTGCGTTTTTTTGGACAAAACGGTAGTCAGAGTCTCCGACGACATTTTATAATCAAAAGCTTTACCAAAAAAGTGTTGGGCGAACTCCGCCCGACGCTTAATAGTGCTTTTATTGAAAGCAGCGCAAAAGTGACAGCCCGAGACGTCGTGGTCTGTGCCTAAACAAGGTATGCAGAGGGAATGGAAATCCCTATCCGGTATTTGCTTCCCACAAGAAATACAATTGTTAACTTTGTCTGACATCGGTCTGAGGCAAGAAAAGTTTCCCCAACTGGGTACTTAGCTTTAAAGAAGACTTCGGTTTCCAAATTTTCGTAATTTCAGGAGCTGGCCGACCGGCACTTGCGAACTGCTTCTGCTTCGGGCACCGCATGGCAAAAAAGACTGAAGAAAATGGCGTCGGCTGTGTCATATACTCCTGTCGCACTGACGTCAGGAAAGAAGGCGACAGCAACCGACGCCGGACCTAGACTTTGGAATTTGGCCGACCGAGGACCCGCCTGACGGCAGGGAACCCATCTGTGATTACTGCAGCTGTATGCACGATGATCATCATCTTGTGCAAAATAATCATGGTTTGCTCTAACAGATCCATTTGGAAGAGATCTATTTGCATTACATAATTTAAAGTCCTCAAAGCAAAGGCATCCAAAGTGTAAGCATGCTTTGCCATCCTATCCAATCCTCTAGACTCTTAAGGGGGTAGACACTGAAACCCAATTCATCTGTCAGCTCTCTCTTCTTGGTGCCTGCTGCAATTATCAGAGCCCACCAGAGAACCTTTCAACCAGTGATGCCTATCTTTAGGTGGGAGCAGAATTTTGTCAAGCTTGCAATGGATTATCTCAGTCAAGTCTGGTTCCTGCCATGCATTCCTGGTGACAATTACATTGTCCACAGGAGGGCCCACCAGGAGTTACAGGGTGCAGAAAGGTAAACCCTTCCGTGTCCTCTGGGGGTGGGGGTATGCTGACCAAGATCCACTGCATCTGTTCAATTCAAAGATTTCACCAAATGTGGCATCTTCACAAGGGAACTGTGGTGAAGCTGTTGCTCTAATCAAAGTCCAGGTCTAATGTTAGGATTCCGTAGGGAAATCCACATGCCTCCTCTTACACATCCTCTTTCTGTGGATCTCAGATTGTGGCTGGCCCGAGTCTCCCAAGAACCTGGCACGGTTCTTTTCTTTTTACTCTGTCCTTGGCAGTCATGAAGAACAGGCTGAAAGGAGGGCCTACAAGGCATGCAGTCCGTACCAATAGAGGCTCTATCAAACACCTGGAAGAGAAGACTACACTTATCTCCATAACCTTGAAGGAGGATAAAGAAAGAATCAGTATCAGGGATCCCAGTCCTGGAGCCACTGCCATCCCTGCTGAAGTAGACAACAGCAATATCAATGAGGAAAGCCCCAAAATCTAGGATCCAGATGGCCCAGAGATGGAGACTGGTACCCATGGTTTGAAGTTCAAGAACTCCCAACATCGAAAATAGCCCCAGCTGAGTTAACACCAAAGATTCTGCATAAACAATTTGGTCCAGAGATCCAGTCAATGCTGAAAATCTCAGCAGCAACTGTATCTGGTACACACATATTATTCCACTTGTCTGAGACCAACCAACAGGCTCCATGAAGCTAACTAGCTCCATAACCACTGCTGCTGAAACTGGCATTGCAGAAAGTGTTACCTGACTGGGGGGGGGGGGCACAACCCAATCTACCCTAGAAACAAAAGGGAATGAGATGAACCCAACTTTACCCGCACCTTCAAAAGAAAGGACTTACCTTTGGTTCCCATCAGTTTTAGTGGTGTTATCGTAGAACCATACGAGGTTACTAGGCTAATGGTGGACCTTACAAAGCTAGCCAAGTTCAACCCATATTCCTAAGGGTGTATGGTTTAAGCAGACACTAAAATCAGCACCTAAGTGCCCCTGTCCAAGAGGGACACAGATAGAACCCCCCAGAGTCAACTTCCAGTTACCCAACCTATCGCCCAAATTGTGGTTAAATAGGTCCAATGAGGAACTTTGTTTAAGATGAATAGGAAGCTTGTTCCAAAGGTGGGGCGACCTCAGAGACAAATCTGCCTCTCCAGCAAGTTCTGTTGATGTCACATACCAGGTTAAGGTCCTTTGAGTGCGTGACCAGTGTAAAATTTGACTTGCGTATGTGCAGCATTTCCACAACTGAGTCAGAAACGACTCTATATGCAAGGCACAAGATCAGACACACTAATGAGGCAGCATAACATGCCCTGGAAGACAGGAAATGGAATAGGTGCCTACTAAACAGTAGGAGAGAGGATTTATGTCTTAAACAATTGTTTGAGTGGAGGTGGTTGAATACCAGTGTCAGTGCAAGAGGGGTTTGACTTTTCCCTGACTCAATCTCTGGCCCTGAGGAAGGTTCAACTTCACCAGGCCTTCACTTTCTCTGATCTTTATCCTTTTCTCTGTTTTTTTTTTTTCCTCCTGGAGAATGATGACTGCCTGGGGCAAGAAGCCCCCTCAACATTATCTGGCAGAGACCTGGGCACAAAACCTTTACAAATCTTGCAATCTGCCTCCAGGTGTTCTGTCCCTAGGCACACCACACACAAGTTGTAGGTGTCTAGGGGCAGATTTTTATGACTTCATTTCCCCCACTTTTTGAAACTTCTTTTTCCATAGTGAAAATCTAAGCTGCAATGAAGAAAAAAAAGTGTGTGTTGTGTATAAATACACGTGTGTGTGTGTGCACGCATGTGTGTATGTGTGTGTGTGTATATATATATATATATATATATATATATATATATATATATATATACACACACACACACATATATATACACACACATATATATACATACATATATATATATTAAAAT